>NW_027258522.1:45000-69366 GCF_045791955.1 Oncorhynchus clarkii lewisi
CCTCACCTCACCTCTCCTCCCTCTCACCTCACCTCACCTCACTTCTCCTCTCCTCCCTCACACCTCACCTCAGACTGCAGTGTGTTGTGACTCCTCTCAGTGTGTTGTGACTCCTCTCAGTGTGTTGTGACTCCTCTCAGTGTGTTGTGACTCCTCTCAGTGTGTTATGACTCCTCTCAGTGTGTTTTCAGACTGCAGTGTGTTGTGACTCCTCTCAGTGTTTTGTGACTCCTCTCAGTGTGTTGTGACTCCTCTCAGTGTGTATTCAGACTGCAGTGTGTTGTGACTCCTCTCAGTGTGTTGTGACTCCTCTCAGTGTGTATTCAGACTGCAGTGTGTTGTGACTCCTCTCAGTGTGTATTCAGACTGCAGTGTGTTGTTGTGACTCCTCTCAGTGTGTATTCAGACTGCAGTGTGTTGTGACTCCTCTCAGTGTGTTGTGACTCCTCTCAGTGTGTTGTGACTCCTCTCAGTGTGTTGTGACTCCTCTCAGTGTGTATTCAGACTGCAGTGTGTTGTTGTGACTCCTCTCAGTGTGTATTCAGACTGCAGTGTGTTGTGACTCCTCTCAGTGAGTATTCAGACTGCAGTGTGTTGTGACTCCTCTCAGTGTGTATTCAGACAGCAGTGTGTTGTGACTCCTCTCAGTGTGTTGTGACTCCTCTCAGTGTGTATTCAGACTGCAGTGTGTTGTGACTCTTCTCAGTGTGTTGTGACTCTCAGTGTGTTGTGACTCCTCTCAGTGTGTATTCAGACTGCAGTGTGTTGTGACTCTTCTCAGTGTGTTGTGACTCTCAGTGTGTTGTGACTCCTCTCAGTGTGTATTCAGACTGCAGTGTGTTGTGACTCTTCTCAGTGTGTTGTGACTCCTCTCAGTGTGTATTCAGACTGCAGTGTGTTGTGACTCCTCTCAGTGTGTTGTGACTCTTCTCAGTGTGTTGTGACTCCTCTCAGTGTGTATTCAGACTGCAGTATGTTGTGACTGGACATGACTGTTTACTCTTTATTGTGTTTGTTATCACCTTGAATGATTAAATCGATGTTTTGATTCCTTTTTCTTTCTTCTCTCCACTGTGACATTGCATTGCTGTGTTTTGTTAGGATCATTGGCGTCATTGGTGTCATTCAGTGCGTTTGTTGTTGGTGTGAGAGCCGTGTTCATGAAGCTCGTCTGTTCAGCTTTTGTTCTCTTTCCTAAATGAGAAGGCCCACATCTCTCTCTTTTTACAAGTCATTTTGCATTTCGTTTTAATTACCAAGCTTTAGTGTCTTTGTAAGGACCATTAACGTTTTAAACTTCCCATAATTTGAAATCTCAAATGGCCACTTAAACCAAGATTGAACTAATTAAAGCTTCTGCCAAAAGAAGCATTCGGCCTCCCTGTTGTAGCTTGAAACACGTGTTCTCTTCCCGAACCCCGAAAACCTTGTCGTGGTAATTATGATCTGGAATCATGGGGGAAATGTTCTTCGCTCCGTCCTCTCAATAACAACATCTGTTGTTGCTTCTCTGAAATGAACACGTTTCACATTAATAAAACCCCACGTCCAAGGTTATTGGTCTGGTGTTGCTGATTGGTCCAGCATGACGCTTTGCAACGTCAGGGGTTGTGGGTTCGATCCGAGAGGAAGAGGAAGAAGCGAGAGGGTTTTAGAAATGTGTGGGACAAATCCCATTCCAGTCGCGGGACCGATGTTAGCATTTTTTCGCGCATCAAATCATTCAATAGTATCTCAAGTGGATTTTGGAGCTCAACAAAGGGGATAATCAAGGAATAAACAGGGAACTAACAGGGAACTAACAGGGAGTAAACAGGTGATACACAGGGAACTAACAGGGAGTAAACAGGTGATACACAGGGAACTAACAGGGAACTAACAGGGAGTAAACAGGTGATACACAGGGAACTAACAGGGAACTAACAGGGAATAAACAGGGAATAAACAGGGAATAAACAGGTGATACACAGGGAACTAACAGGGAATAAACAGGGAATAAACAGGTGATACACAGGGAACTAACAGGGAGTAAACAGGTGATACACAGGGAACTAACAGGGAATAAACAGGGAACTAACAGGGAATAAACAGGTGATACACAGGGAACTAACAGGGAATAAACAGGTGATACACAGGGAACTAACAGGGAATAAACAGGTGATACACAGGGAACTAACAGGGAGTAAACAGGTGATACACAGGGAACTAACAGGGAGTAAACAGGGGATAAACAGGGAATAAACAAGTGATACACAGGGAACTAACAGGGAATAAACAGGGGATAAACAGGGAATAAACAAGTGATACACAGGGAACTAACAGGGAATAAACAGGGGATAAACAGGGAATAAACAGGGAACTAACAGGGAATAAACAAGTGATACACAGGGAACTAACAGGGGATAAACAAGTGATACACAGGAACTAACAGGGAATACACAGGTGATACACAGGGAACTAACAGGGAATAAACAGGTGATACACAGGGAACTAACAGGGAATAAACAGGTGATACACAGGGAACTAACAGGGAGTAAACAGGTGATACACAGGGAACTAACAGGGAGTAAACAGGTGATACACAGGGAACTAACAGGGAGTAAACAGGTGATACACAGGGAACTAACAGGGAATAAACAGGTGATACACAGGGAACTAACAGGGAATAAACAGGTGATACACAGGGAACTAACAGGGAATAAACAGGTGATACACAGGGAACTAACAGGGAGTAAACAGGTGATACACAGGGAACTAACAGGGAGAAAACAGGTGATACACAGGGAACTAACAGGGAGTAAACAGGTGATACACAGGGAACTAACAGGGAGTAAACAGGTGATACACAGGGAACTAACAGGGAATAAACAGGTGATACACAGGGAACTAACAGGGAATAAACAGGTGATACACAGGGAACTAACAGGGAATAAACAGGTGATACACAGGGAACTAACAGGGAGTAAACAGGTGATACACAGGGAACTAACAGGGAGTAAACAGGTGATACACAGGGAACTAACAGGGAGTAAACAGGTGATACACAGGGAACTAACAGGGAGTAAACAGGTGATACACAGGGAACTAACAGGGAATAAACAGGTGATACACAGGGAACTAACAGGGAATAAACAGGTGATACACAGGGAACTAACAGGGAGTAAACAGGTGATACACAGGGAACTAACAGGGAATAAACAGGTGATACACAGGGAACTAACAGGGAATAAACAGGTGATACACAGGGAACTAACAGGGAATAAACAGGTGATACACAGGGAACTAACAGGGAATAAACAGGTGATACACAGGGAACTAACAGGGAATAAACAGGTGATACACAGGGAACTAACAGGGAGTAAACAGGTGATACACAGGGAACTAACAGGGAGTAAACAGGTGATACACAGGGAACTAACAGGGAGTAAACAGGTGATACACAGGGAACTAACAGGGAATAAACAGGTGATACACAGGGAACTAACAGGGAATAAACAGGTGATACACAGGGAACTAACAGGGAATAAACAGGTGATACACAGGGAACTAACAGGGAATAAACAGGTGATACACAGGGAACTAACAGGGAGTAAACAGGTGATACACAGGGAACTAACAGGGAGTAAACAGGTGATACACAGGGAACTAACAGGGAATAAACAGGTGATACACAGGGAACTAACAGGGAGTAAACAGGTGATACACAGGGAACTAACAGGGAGTAAACAGGTGATACACAGGGAACTAACAGGGAGTAAACAGGTGATACACGGGGAACTAACAGGGAATAAACAGGTGATACACAGGGAACTAACAGGGAATAAACAGGTGATACACAGGGAACTAACAGGGAGTAAACAGGTGATACACAGGGAACTAACAGGGAATAAACAGGTGATACACAGGGAACTAACAGGGAATAAACAGGTGATACACAGGGAACTAACAGGGAATAAACAGGTGATACACAGGGAACTAACAGGGAATAAACAGGTGATACACAGGGAACTAACAGGGAATAAACAGGTGATACACAGGGAACTAACAGGGAGTAAACAGGTGATACACAGGGAACTAACAGGGAGTAAACAGGTGATACACAGGGAACTAACAGGGAATAAACAGGTGATACACAGGGAACTAACAGGGAATAAACAGGTGATACACAGGGAACTAACAGGGAATAAACAGGTGATACACAGGGAACTAACAGGGAATAAACAGGTGATACACAGGGAACTAACAGGGAGTAAACAGGTGATACACAGGGAACTAACAGGGAGTAAACAGGTGATACACAGGGAACTAACAGGGAATAAACAGGTGATACACAGGGAACTAACAGGGAATAAACAGGGAACAAACGGGATAAAAAAATTACGTAAACAGGGGATAAACAGGGAGTAAACAGGGGATAAACAGGGAGTAAACAGGGGATAAACAGGGGATAAACAGGGGATAAACAGGGAGTAAACAGGGAGTAAACAGGGAGTTAACAGGGATACCCAGGGGATAAACAGGGGATAAACAGGGATCAACAAGAGTAAACAGGGAGTAAACAGGGGATAAACAGGGACTAAACAGGGGATAAACAGGGATACCCAGGGGATAAACAGGGGATAAACAGGGATCAACAAGAGTAAACAGGGAGTAAACAGGGGATAAACAGGGACTAAACAGGGGATAAACATGGATAAACAGGGAGTAAACAGGGAGTAAATATGGGATAAACAGGCAGTAAACAGGGAATGAACAGGGGATAAACAGGGATACACAGGGGATAAACAGGGGATAAACAGGGGATAAACAGGAGTAAACAAGGGATAAACAGGGGATAAACAGGGATAAACAGGGGATAAACAGGAGTAAGCAAGGGATAAACAGGGGATAAACAGGGGATAAACAGGGAGTAAACAGGGGATAAACAGGGGATAAACAGGGGATAAACAGGAATACACAGGGGATAAACAGGGGATAAACAGGAGTAAACAAGGGATAAAGAGGGGATAAACAGGGAGTAAACAGGGGATAAACAGGAGTAAACAAGGGATAAACAGGGAATAAACAGGGAGTAAACAGGGGATAAACAGGTGATAAACAGGGGATAAACAGGGGATAAACAGGAATACACAGGGGATAAACAGGGAGTAAACAGGGGATAAACAGGGGATAAACAGGGATGAACAGGGGATAAACAGGGGATAAACAGGGGATAAACAGGGAATAAACAGGGGATGACCAGGGTGTAAACAGGGGATAAACAGGGGATACACAGGGAATAAACAGGGGATGACCAGGGTGTAAACAGGGTGTAAACAGGGATGAACAGGGGATAAACAGAGGATAAACAGGGATAAACAGGGATAAACAGGGATAAACAGGAATAAACAGGAATAAACAGGAATAAACAGGAATAAACAGGGAGTAAACAGGGGATAAACAGGGAGTAAACAGGGGATAAACAGAGGATAAACAGGGATAAACAGGGATAAACAGGAATAAACAGGAATAAACAGGATAGACATAGAAAGTGAGACCATATTTTCATTTCATGCATTTATTTTTTTTAAACATTTTTATTTGCAAGAAGGGTTACAAAACCATTGTTAAATACATTGTATACAGAATTATCTATTTAATATCATTATAATTTTTATATATTTTTTATTTGCAAGTGGGCTACAAAATGTTTAGCTCATAAATTACCTATAAAGTAAAGGATTTTGGATCCATTAATTATTCATGTAGTTTTGTGAGGATCAGATTTCCATTGGCAGTTCATGTCAGTTCTCCTTAGCTGTTATTCTGTGTAGTTTATCCTCTACAGGGTGAAGGGAATGCAGTCCAAGATGGCTACCTTTTTTGGGGTGGGGTCACTTCAACAGACATTGATAGGACTGTACCTATCCCCACAATGTGCCACTGCAACAGCTACAGTACGCATATCAACACACGACTCTCTGGTTATTATGAAGGCCATGGATTATAAAAACTCCTTGGGGGGTTCATAGCAATGTTTTTTTAAACACATTACAACTGTATGACGTAAAGCTTAATATTCTCCTGGAAATTTGTTTAAGAAACAAAAAAGAGGATGTACTGTACATTTGAAAAAGTCCCATGTGGAATATCTCAGAACGTTCATCATTTGTTTCCAAGAGGTACAACGTTGTCTGGGGGTTTATGCAGGTGCCACGGTGGAAACTTCTGTTTTTGATGTAGACACCTCCGAGCCATCTTCTTCTTCCTTGCCAAAGAGCTGCATGATGCACGTACGGAACTGGTGAGAGAAGAAGAAGGAAGAAGAAGAAGAAGAAGAAGAAGAAGAAGAAGAAGAAGAAGAAGAAGAAGAAGAAGAAGACGAAGAAGAAGAAGAAGAAGTAGAACAAAAAGAAGAAGTAGAAGACGAAGAAGAAGAAGAAGAAGAAGAAGACGAAGAAGAAGACGAAGAAGAAGAAGAAGAAGAAGAAGACGAAGAAGAAGATGAAGAAGAAGAAGAAGAAGAAGAAGAAGACGAAGAAGAAGACGAAGAAGAAGAAGAAGAAGAAGAAGAAGAAGAAGAAGACGAAGAAGAAGACGAAGAAGAAGAAGAAGAAGACGAAGAAGAAGAAGAAGAAGAAGAAGAAGACGAAGAAGAAGACGAAGAAGAAGAAGAAGACGAAGAAGAAGAAGAAGAAGAAGAAGACGAAGAAGAAGAAGAAGAAGAAGAAGAAGACGAAGAAGAAGACGAAGAAGAAGAAGAAGAAGACGAAGAAGAAGAAGAAGAAGAAGAAGAAGAAGACGAAGAAGAAGAAGAAGAAGACGAAGAAGAAGAAGAAGAAGAAGACGAAGAAGATGAAGAAGAAGTAGAAGAAGAAGAAGAAGACGAAGAAGAAGATGAAGAAGAAGAAGACGAAGAAGAAGAAGACGAAGAAGACGAAGAAGGAAAAGAAGAAGAAGAAGTAGAAGAAGAAGGAGAAGAAGAAGTAGAAGAAGAAGAAGAAGAAGAAGAAGAAGAAGAAGAAGAAGGAGAAGAAGAAGAAGAAGAAGAAGAAGAAGAAGAAGAAGAAGAAGAAGGAGAAGAAGAAGAAGAAGAAGCAGAATGGAACATGAAGAGAGAAACTTTCAAGCATAAAAGTCTACATTTACTTAAGACACTTGGCCTTCAATAACTACTTTAGAGGTAAATGGATCAAAGTTCACAGCTATCAAAACAAAACACACCTGTTTATTCATGAAGACATAGATCACTGGATTCCAGATGGTGGCGCTTTTGGCAAAGTAGGCAGGCAGAGCAGCAGCCAGAGGGTGGAAAGCATACCCAGGGTTAGCCGCAGCAAAGCAGGCAAAGGCTGTGTAAGGTCCCCAGCATACACAGTAAGCAAAAATCATGACAACAACCATCCTGGATACTTCCTTCTCAGCCTTCTGCGTCGACTCCGAGTCTTTCTGCTGCGCGGCTACCTGTGGTCGTTCAGGAGAAATATATCCGATTGGTTAGATTTAACCCTCCAATATGCATTTTCAAAACGCCACAACGTAGCTGCTTGCTACGTGTATGGTCTATTTGAAATATCACTTACGGCACGGATGGCCAGCCACACAAACAGGTAGCAGAAGACGATCACTCCCAGGGGCAGGAAGCAACATGTAATCATGAGAACGATCATGTATGACAGGACTCCAGGATCCTCATTACCTCCGAACACATCAGGTCCACAGGACGTTTTCAGTCCATGAGGCCAGTACCTGATTGAGGGAGAGAGAGATACAGAGATGGGTTGAATAATGGTTGAATAATGGTTGAATAATGGTTGAATAATGGTTGAATAATGGTTGAATAATGGTTGAATAATGGTTGAATAATGGTTGAATAATGGTTGAATAATGAAACCTTTTTTTTTTGTTGAACAATGTGACGTTTTTCCATCCTCAGTGAAAGAAAAAGAGAAGATGTCCCACCTGCTCCAGCCGAAGATAGGAGGGGCGCACCAGAGAGCAGACCAGACCCAGGAGAAGATTATACCTCCCATGGCCCATTTAGCATCAAACTTGACATTTCCAAAGGGCTTACACACCACCACCCATCTCTCCCAGGAGATAACAGCCAGAGACCACAGACCAGCAATACCTGCATGAGATATACACATGAGATATACACATGAGATATACACATGAGATATACACATTAGATATACACATTAGATATACACATTAGATATACACATGAGATATACACATTAGATATACACATGAGATATACACATTAGATATACACATTAGATATACACATTAGATATACACATTAGATATACACATGAGATATACACATTAGATATACACATTAGATATACACATGAGATATACACATGAGATATACACATTAGATATACACATTAGATATACACATTAGATATACACATTAGATATACACATTAGATATACACATGAGATATACACATGAGATATACACATTAGATATACACATTAGATATACACATTAGATATACACATTAGATAGACACATTAGATATACACATGAGATATACACATTAAATATACACATTAGATATACACATTAGATATACACATTAGATATACACATTAGATATACACATTAGATATACACATTAGATATACACATGAGATATACACATGAGATATACACATTAGATATACACATTAGATATACACATTAGATAGACACATTAGATATACACATGAGATATACACATTAAATATACACATTAGATATACACATTAGATATACACATTAGATATACACATGAGATATACACATGAGATATACACATTAGATATACACATGAGATATACACATGAGATATACACATTAGATATACACATTAGATATACACATTAGATAGACACATTAGATATACACATGAGATATACACATTAAATATACACATTAGATATACACATTAGATATACACATTAGATATACACATGAGATATACACATTAGATATACACATGAGATATACACATTAGATATACACAAAAGGTCCATTCTGATTAATGTCATTGTGCTATGGTGTTTTAGCAACAGCCAATCAGTCTTTATCAGCGCTGTGTAGCAATGTAGAATTTCCTTCTTAACCGTTGTGTCGTGTTCGGGTCTGTGGGACCCATTTTCAATGTTTACCAAAAGAAAAATGGTACAACTTGTTTTTTTGTCCAACCTGAGACTCATTGGCCTTGGCTCAATTTCTGTGAAGAACATATAAAATAACACATTGTTATTGAGTGCACACGGTGAACCCCCCTACACATTTATATGACATATGTGGTGTTCAGGTCCACTGGACCCGAGGGTAATGAAAGTGTGGAAAAGTGTGTGTGTAGGTGAAAACAAATAGAAATGAAACAAAAAAAGGTAAGCTGTGTGTCTTCACTCTGTCTTCCTGGGCCAGCTGTGTCAACATAGCACCAATAACCTTTCTGTCTACCTGTCTACCTGTCTCCTGTCTACCTGTCTACCTGTCTTCCTGGGCCTGCTGTGTCAACATAGCACCAAGAACCTTTCTGTCTCCCTGTCTGTCTCCTGTCTACCTGTATACCTGTCTCCCTGTCTACCTGTCTCCCTGTCTCCCTGTCTCCCTGTCTACCTGTCTACCTGTCTCCCTGTCTCCTCTCTACCTGTATACCTGTCTCCTGTCTCCCTGTCTCCCTGTCTACCTGTCTACCTGTCTCCTGTCTCCCTGTCTCCCTGTCTCCCTGTCTACCTGTCTCCTGTCTCCCTGTCTCCCTGTCTCCCTGTCTCCTGTCTCCCTGTCTCCCTGTCTCCCTGTCTCCCTGTCTCCCTGTCTACCTGTCTCCTGTCTCCCTGTCTACCTGTCTACCTGTCTCCTGTCTCCTGTCTACCTGTCTCCCAGTCTCCTGTCTACCTGTCTCCCTGTCTCCTGTCTACCTGTATACCTGTCTCCTGTCTCCCTGTCTCTCTGTCTACCTGTCTCCCTGTCTCCTGGCTACCTGTCTACCTGTATACCTGTCTACCTGTCTCCCTGTCTCCCTGTCTACCTGTCTACCTGTCTTTCTGTCTACCTGTCTACCTGTCTGCCTGTCTGCCTGTCTGCCTGTCTACCTGTCTACCTGTCTGCCTGTCTACCTGTCTACCTGTCTGCCTGTCTGCCTGTCTACCTGTCTACCTGTCTACCTGTCTGCCTGTCTGCCTGTCTACCTGTATACCTGTCTACCTGTCTACCTGTCTACCTGTCTGCCTGTCTGCCTGTCTACCTGTCTACCTGTCTACCTGTCTGCCTGTCTGCCTGTCTGCCTGTCTACCTGTCTACATGTCTACCTGTCTGCCTGTCTGCCTGTCTACCTGTATACCTGTCTACCTGTCTCCCTGTCTACCTGTCTACCTGTCTACCTGTCTGCCTGTCTGCCTGTCTACCTGTCTACCTGTCTCCTGCTTTTCTGGCACTCTTCACCCTTTGCGGGAACCTGCACAATGTTATAACAATACATTATTTCAATACATTGTTAAACATTCTGTATTTTCCCACACTCTACCTCAGCCAGGTGCAAATTGTGGGAGGGACACAACAAATAAATATCTTTGCACGTGTGGCTCCTTACCACAATCAATCGGTATACCAAAAATAATCTCTGTTCAGAGGGCTTTACACATAATCTCTGCTCAGAGGGCCTTACATATCATCTCTGCTCAGAGGGCCTTACATATAATCTCTGCTCAGAGGGCCTTACATATCATCTCTGCTCAGAGGGCCTTACATATCATCTCTGCTCAGAGGGCCTTGCATATCATCTCTGATCAGAGGGCCTTACATATCATCTCTGATCAGAGGGCCTTACATACAGTGCCTTGCGAAAGTATTCGGCCCCCTTGAACTTTGCGACCTTTTGCCACATTTCAGGCTTCAAACATAAAGATATTAACCTGTATTTTTTTGTGAAGAATCAACAACAAGTGGGACACAATCATGAAGTGGAACGACATTTATTGGATATTTCAAACTTTTTTAACAAATCAAAAACTGAAAAATTGGGCGTGCAAAAATATTCAGCCCCTTTACTTTCAGTGCAGCAAACTCTCTCCAGAAGTTCAGTGAGGATCTCTGAATGATCCAATGTTGACCTAAATGACTAATGATGATAAATACAATCCACCTGTGTGTAATCAAGTCTCCGTATAAATGCACCTGCACTGTGATAGTCTCAGAGGTCCGTTAAAAGCGCAGAGAGCATCATGAAGAACAAGGAACACACCAGGCAGGTCCGAGATACTGTTGTGAAGAAGTTTAAAGCCGGGTTTGGATACAAAAAGATTTCCCAAGCTTTAAACATCCCAAGGAGCACTGTGCAAGTGATAATATTGAAAGGGAAGGAGTATCAGACCACTGCAAATCTACCAAGACCTGGCCGTCCCTCTAAACTTTCAGCTCATACAAGGAGAAGACTGATCAGAGATGCAGCCAAGATGCCCATGATCACTCTGGATGAACTGCAGAGATCTACAGCTGAGGTGGGAGACTCTGTCCATAGGACAACAATTGTATATTGCACAAATCTGGCCTTTATGGAAGAGTGGCAAGAAGAAAGCCATTTCTTAAAGATATCCATAAAAAGTGTTGTTTAAAGTTTGCCACAAGCCACCTGGGAGACACACCAAACATGTGGAAGAAGGTGCTCTGGTCAGATGAAACCAAAATTGAACTTTTTGGCAACAATGCAAAACGTTATGTTTGGCGTAAAAGCAACACAGCTCATCACCCTGAACACACCATACCCACTGTCAAACATGGTGGTGGCAGCATCATGGTTTGGGCCTGCTTTTCTTCAGCAGGGACAGGGAAGATGGTTAAAATTGATGGGAAGATGGATGGAGCCAAATACAGGACCATTCTGGAAGAAAACCTGATGGAGTCTGCAAAAGACCTGAGACTGGGACGGAGATTTGTCTTCCAACAAGACAATGATCCAAAACATAAAGCAAAATCTACAATGGAATGGTTCAAAAATAAACATATCCAGGTGTTAGAATGGCCAAGTCAAAGTCCAGACCTGAATCCAATCGAGAATCTGTGGAAAGAACTGAAAACTGCTGTTCACAAATGCTCTCCATCCAACCTCACTGAGCTCGAGCTGTTTTGCAAGGAGGAATGGGAAAAAATGTCAGTCTCTTGATGTGCAAAACTGATAGAGACATACCCCAAGCGACTTACAGCTGTAATCGCAGTAAAAGGTGGCGCTACAAAGTATTAACTTAAGGGGGCTGAATAATTTTGCACGCCCAATTTTTCAGTTTTTGATTTGTTAAAAAAGTTTGAAATATCCAATAAATGTCGTTCCACTTCATGATTGTGTCCCACTTGTTGTTGATTCTTCACAAAAAAATACAGTTTTATATCTTTATGTTTGAAGCCTGAAATGTGGCAAAAGGTCGCAAAGTTCAAGGGGGCCGAATACTTTCGCAAGGCACTGTATCATCTCTGATCAGAGGGCCTTACATATCATCTCTGCTCAGAGGGCCTTACATACAGTGGGGCAAAAAAGTATTTAGTCAGCCACCAATTGTGCAAGTTCTCCCACTTAAAAAGATGAGAGAGGCTTGTAATTTTCATCATAGGTACACTTCAACTATGACAGACAAAATGAGAAGAAAAAAATCCAGAAAATCACATTGTAGGATTTTTAATGAATTTATTTTCAAATTATGGTGGAAAATAAGTATTTGGTCACCTACAAACAAGCAAGATTTCTGGCTCTCACAGACCTGTAACTTCTTCTTTAAGAGGCTCCTCTTTCCTTCACTCGTTACCTGTATTAATGGCACCTGTTTGAACTTGTTATCAGTATAAAAGACACCTGTCCACAACCTCAAACAGTCACACTCCAAACTCCACTATGGCCAAGACCAAAGAGCTGTCAAAGGACACCAGAAACAAAATTGTAGACCTGCACCAGGCTGGGAAGACTGAATCTGCAATAGGTAAGCAGCTTGCTTTGAAGAAATCAACTGTGGGGGCAATTATTAGGAAATGGAAGACATACAAGACCACTGATAATCTCCCTCGATCTGGGGCTCCACGCAAGATCTCACCCCGTGGGGTCAAAATGATCACAAGAACGGTAAGCAAAATACCCAGAACCACACGGGGGGACCTAGTGAATGACCTGCAGAGAGCTGGGACCAAAGTAACAAAGCCTACCATCAGTAACACACTACGCCGCAAGGGACTCAAATCCTGCAGTGCCAGACGTGTCCCCCTACTTAAGCCAGTATATGTCCAGGCCCGTCTGAAGTTTGCTAGAGAGCATTTGGATGATCCAGAAGAAGATTGGGAGAATGTCATATGGTCAGATGAAAAAACTCAACTCGTCGTGTTTGGAGGACAAAGAATGCTGAGTTGCATCCAAAGAACACCATACCTACTGTGAAGCATGGGGGTGGAAACATCATGCTTTGGGGCTGTTTTTCTGCAAAGGGACCAGGACGACTGATCCGTGTAAAGGAAAGAATGAATGGGGCCATGTATCGTGAGATTTTGAGTGAAAACCTCCTTCCATCAGCAAGAGCATTGAAGATGAAACGTGGTTGGGTCTTTCAGCATGACAATGATCCCAAACACCGCCCGGGCAACGAATGAGTGGCTTCTTAAGAAGCATTTCAAGGTCCTGGAGTGGCCAGATCTCACCCCCACAGAAAATCTTTGGAGGGAGTTGAAAGCCCGTGTTGCCCAGCAACGGCCCCAAAACATCACTGCTCTAGAGGAGATCTGCATGGAGGAATGGGCCAAAATACCAGCAACAGTGTGTGAAAACCTTGTGAAGACTTACAGAAAATGTTTGACCTCTGTCATTGCCAACAAAGGGTATATAACAAAGTATTGAGATAAACTTTTGTTATTGACCAAATACTTATTTTCCACCATAATTTGCAAATAAATTCATTAAAAATCCTACAATGTGATTTCATGCATTTCTTTTTCTCATTTTGTCTGTCATAGTTGAAGTGTACCTATGATGAAAATTACAGGCCTCTCTCATCTTTTTAAGTGGGAGAACTTGCACAATTGGTGGCTGACTAAATAATTTTTTGCCCCACTGTATTATCTCTGCTCAGAGGGCCTGACATATAATCTCTGCTCAGAGGGCCTTACATATCATCTCTGCTCAGAGGGCCTTACATATACTCTCTACTCAGAGGGCCTTACATATCATCTCTGCTCAGAGGGCCTTACATATACTCTCTACTCAGAGGGCCTTACATACCTTAAGGGAACATTTCGGCATTTCGTGTATGATCAGTGAGAAAGTCCATATTGCAAATGTACGGTCCCTTACTAGACGTCCGAAATCGTTTGTAAAATTCGCGGTCGGCGTCGGGCCGTGCGGTAGGGCCAGACCTACCGGGAAGTCATCAAATGAACTTTGTCGGACATTCGGTTTCCGTTTTATAAAATAAACAAGTTTTTGACCGTTTTTCCGCTGTCCCGGAATTTCCCACAAGAGGGCATACGGAATCATATGGCAATTTGGCAAAACATCACGAATCACGACGGGGCCTTATCTCGAAAACTGAAAATATTTCGAAGCCGAAACTCGGTGAGCGTAGGTTTGGCATAATGGGCAGTTGGCCCCGAACAAGATGGCGTCCAGGCCTCGACGGTTTTTGAGTTATGGCCGTTTTTCTGGGATTAAAGGTCCTAAATGGAAATAGAGAAATTATTTTTCCACTTCAGGTCAAAGTCAAGGAGCCTCCGGTGTCAATAAAAAAAAAACAGCCATTTATCTATCGTCATTTAAGAGAAACGGAACAATGACATCTTGGTGATGGTCACAAATAGGCGTTTTTTTTTTTCAACGGTTACAGATCCAGTTGCAGGGTGTTCATACGAATCTTTTTAAAGTGTGCTGCGGAGCTCTGCGAGATTTCTGTGATTTTCTA
Source organism: Oncorhynchus clarkii lewisi (assembly GCF_045791955.1). Taxonomy (NCBI): domain Eukaryota; kingdom Metazoa; phylum Chordata; class Actinopteri; order Salmoniformes; family Salmonidae; genus Oncorhynchus; species Oncorhynchus clarkii. Next base: position 59,914 of record NW_027258522.1, read on the forward strand.
TGATTTTCTGAAATAACACACACATACTAAACCCTCCGTAAATAACTCAGTTGTTAACGTAAAGACTTAAAACTCAGGATTCTGTAACAGCATACCCCAATGAGGATATGTGGTGATTTATAGCTTCCTGTGCCAACCGGAAGTGCCATAATTGGTGTCTCAGGGGCTGTTTCAAAGGGTTAAAAAAGTCTGATCTGTCCAAAACTTCATATATGTGATTAGGCAACCCCCATGAACTGTAAATCAGTCATTTTTCCCCAAAAAATTCAAAGGAAAAAAAAATCACACTAAAACACAACTTGAATGGAGGGACGTATTGGGGTGCGTAGAGACAGACAGTGGCTGCAATAGTTAGCTTTGTTCGAGCTAAAAAAGAACCGTCAGACCTAGAGTTCCGAAACTTTAGAAACCTGTTCTAGACCTCCGGTCGATTGTGCGTGGTGAGTTACGTGGCTCTAGACGGTTCTCGGACCGAGAAACAGCCTCGTACATTTGCAATACCTTCAATTCATTTTGACCATTACGAAAATGACGACGTTTAGAAAAGTCTCAGAGACGCAAGGCTAGGTGCATTGAAACCGGCTCGGCCCATAGAGACAGACCCCAACGTTTCTGTCCGATAGCTCGTTCAAGGACCCCGTAGCAAGGCATGGAAAAAATTGGATTTTCAGCACCAATTAGGGTTTTTCTCGGACACCAAATGACCTATCGAGCCGAAACTCGGGATTCGGGGTCGCCTCACATAGGACTTCACATAATGTCCGAACTGGACCCGCAGCTAGAACGTAACTATGTGTTTTACCTTTTTATTATGTTTTAAACTAAAGGCGCTGTGAATTATGGGACTGCTCTGACATATGTGATAGTTGGCTTCTAAATGAGTAGTAAAAAGTGGGTTTGGTGTCATAATGACATCTAATTGACTGATGGACACTGACTTGCTAGTTGACTTTTGTGCATTTGCAATATGTTTAAACGGAGAGGGACCATCACCAAAATGGCATTCTGAAATCAACACAAAAAATGGCATCACCATAGTCTCCAGACTGTGCTGAGTTCAACGAGCTATCCCGCTTGACCGTAGCTCGCTCGGTCTAAGCGCAACGACCATTAGAAAAGTAGGCCCAAAATGAAGCCTGCCCCACAATGTCATTTGCTTTTGAGTGACAGTGAGAGAACCGTTAGGGTGAGAAGAAAAATTCCACCACATGAATGTTCCTAAGGTCCTCCCGATCTGTACAAGCCTAACCTTGACCGTGTGGCATTAACCCTTAAGAGTAAAACAGTGTTTTTTGATCTCACAGATTACAGTGTCATCTCTCCCCATAGGAATACATTGCCTGCACCCCTAATTTCAACCTGAAGTCTATATGGGTTATGAATGCCGTATGAACCTGTCTTCGGTACCAGTCCATCAGGCCACTATGAGGTCTACCTGTGTTGATTCTGAGCTTCCTGGACCAACCGGAAGTGGTTAAAATGCCCCTAAAAGTGTTTACCCATACCCTGCCTGCAGTTTGACAGACATAGTGCATTCAACCCTGTGTAAATCAGTCAGTTCTTAACGTAAGGACTTAAAACTCAGGATTCTGTAACAGCATACCCCAATGGGGATATGTGTTGATTTATAGCTTCCTGTGCCAACCGGAAGTGCCATAACTGGTGTCTCAGGGGCTGTTTCGAGGGGTTAAAAAAGTCTGATCTTTCCAAAACTTCATATGTGTGATTAGGCAACCCCCATGAACTGTAAATCAGTCATTTTTCCCAAAAAAAATCAAAGGAAAAAAAAATCACACTAAAACACACCTTGGATGGAGGGACGTATTGGGGTGCGTAGAGACAGACAGTGGCTGCAATAGTTAGCTTTGTTGGAGCTAAAAAAGAACCGTCAGACCTAGAGTTCCGAAACTTTAGAAACCTGTTCTAGACCTCCGGTTGATGGTGCGTGGTGAGTTACGTGGCTCTAGACGGTTCTCGGACCGAGAAACAGCCTCGTACATTTGCAATACCTTCAATTCATTTTGACCATTACGAAAATGACGACGTTTAGAAAAGTCTCAGAGACGCAAGGCTAGGTGCATTGAAACCGGCTCGGCCCATAGAGACGGACTCCGACGTGTCTGTCCGATAGCTCGTTCAAGGACCCCGTAGCAAGGCATGGAAAAAAGTGGATTTTCAGCACCAATTAGGGTTTTTCTCGGACACCAAATGACCTATCGAGCCGAAACTCGGGATTCGGGGTCGCCTCACATAGGCCTTCACATAATGTCCGAACTGGACCCGCAGCTAGAACGTAACTATGTGTTTTACCTTTTTATTATGTTTTAAACCGAAGGCGCTGTGAATTATGGGACTGCTCTGACATATGTGATAGTTGGCTACTAAATGAGTAGGAAAAAGTGGGTTTGGTGTCAATTGATATCCATTTGGTGTCATAATGACATCTAATTGACTGATGGACACTGACTTGCTAGTTGACTTTTGTACATTTGCAATATGTTTAAACGGAGAGGGACCATCACCAAAATGGCATTCTGAAATCAACACAAAAAATGGCATCACCATAGTCTCCAGACTGTGCCGAGTTCAAGGAGACGCCCCGCTTGACCGTAGCTCGTTCTGAGTGCAGCAAACTTGAAAAAAAGAAGGCCCAAAATGAAGCCTGCACCACAATGTCATTTGATTTTGGGTGGCAGTGAGAGAACCGTTAGGGTGAGAAGCACAATTCCACCACATGAATGTTCCTAAGGTCCTCCCGATCTGAACAAGCCTAACCTTGACCGTGTGGCATTAACCCTTCACAGTAAAACAGGGTTTTTTGATCTCACAGATTACAGTGACATCTCTCCCCATAGGAATACATAGCCTGCACCACAAAATTCAACCTGAAGCCTATATGGGTTATGAATGCCGTATGAACCTGTCTTCGGTACCAGTCCATCAGGCCACTATGAGATCTACCTGTGTCGAATCTAAGCTTCCTGGAGCAACCGGAAGTGGTTAAAATGCCCCTAAAAGTGTTTACCCATACACTGCCTGCAGTTTGATAGACATAGTGCATTCAACCCTGTGTAGATCAGTCAATTCTTAACGTAAAGACTTAAAACTCGGGATTCTGTAAGTGGCTATGTAAATCAAGACATGTGTTTACTTATAGCTTCCTGTGCCAACCGGAAGTGCCTTTAATTGGGTCACACTCTCTGTTTCGAAGGGTTAAAAAAGTCACATCTCTCCAAAACTTCATATGTGTGACTAGGTAACCCTTCTGAACTGTAAATCAGTCATTAATCCCAACAGATGTCAAAGAAAAGCTCCCTCACACACACACAGGAAGGATGGAGTGATAAAGTGCGGTGCTTAAAGACACAGAGAGCAGGAAATGGCATTACCATAATCCCTAGGCCGTACCGAGTTCAGCGAGATATCCCGCTTGACCGTAGCTCGCTCGGTCTAGGCGCAGCGAGCATTAGAATAGTAGGCCCAAAATGAAGCCTGCACCACAATGTCATTTGCTTTTGGGTGACAGTGAGAGAACCGTTAGAGTGAGAAGAAAAATTGCACCACATGAATGTTCCTAAGGTCCTCCCGATCTGAACAAGCCTAACCTTGACCGTGTGGCATTAACCCTTAACAGTAAAACAGTGTTTTTTGATCTCACAGATTACAGTGTCATCTCTCCCCATAGGAATACATTGCCTGCACCCCTAATTTCAACCTGAGGCCTATGTGGGTTATGAATGCCGTATGAACCTGTCTTCGGTACCAGTCCATCAGGCCACTATGAGGTCTACCTGTGTTGATTCTAAGCTTCCTGGACCAACCGGAAGTGGTTAAAATGCCCCTAAAAGTGTTTACCCATACACTGCATGCAGTTTGATAGACATAGTGCATTCAACCCTGTGTAGATCAGTCAATTCTTAACGTAAGGACTTAAAACTCAGGATTCTGTAACAGCATACCCCAATGAGGATATGTGTTGATTTATAACTTCCTGTGCCAACCGGAAGTGCCATAATTGGTGTCTTAGGGGCTGTTTCGAAGGGTTAAAAAAGTCTGATCTTTCCAAAACTTCATATGTGTGATTAGGCAACCCCCATGAACTGTAAATCAGTCATTTTTCCCAAAAAAATTCAAAGGAAAAAAAAATCACACTAAAACACAACTTGGAAGGAGGGACGTATTGGGGTGCGTAGAGACAGACACTGGCTCCAATAGTTAGCTTTGTTGGAGCTAAAAAAGAACCGTCGGACCTAGAGTTCCGAAACTTTAGAAACCTGTTCTAGACCTCCCGTAGATGGTGCGTGGTGAGTTACGTGGCTCTAGAAGGTTCTCGGACCGAGAAACAGCCTCGTACATTTGAAATAACTTCAATTCATTTTTGCATCACGAAAATGACGACATTTAGAAATGTCCCAGAGTCGCAAGACTAGGTGCATTGCAAACGTCTCGGCCCATATAGACAGACCCCAACGTTTCTGTCCAATAGCTCATTCAAGGACCCCGTAGCAAGTCATGGAAAATAGTGGATTTTCAGCACCAATTAGGGTTTTTCTCGGACACCAAATGACCTATCGAGCCGAAACTTGGGATTCGGGGTCGCCTCAGCTAGGCCAACACATAACATAAGAAATGGACCCGCAGCTAGAACGTAACTACGTGTTTTATGGTTTTTTTATGGTTTGAACCGAAGGGGTTGTGAATTTTGGGCCAGCTCTGAAGTATGTAATAGTTGGCTACTAAACGAGTTGGAAAAAGTGGGTTTGGTGTCAGTTTGTATCAGTTTGGTGGTCAGAATGATATCTAATTGACTGATGGACTCTTGTCCACTTGACTCTTGTACATTTGCAATATGATCCTATAGTGAAAAAACATCACCAAAAGCGACATTCTGAAATCAACCCAAACGAGCGATTGAGATGACCCAGAATCACTGCAAAGCCATCCCGAGTTCATCGGGCCAGTCAATTTCACATTCCTGCAAGATTTTTATAGCATGACAAATTCGTGATGGTACCTGCCCTTTAAAACATATTGCAAATGCACAGTGACTTTGAAAAAGTAAGAAACAAAAAAAAATACATCTAAAAAATTTTGAGCATGACAAATTCGTGATGGTACCTGCCCATTGAAACATATTGCAAATGCACAGTGACTTTGAAAAAGTAAGGAAACATAAACAAAAAAAATCCAAAATTTTTATTTTTGGGTGACCAGTTGCACGTGCATTTGCAATATGATTCTATAGTGAAAAAACATATTGCAAATGCACAGTGACTTTGAAAAAGTAAGGAAACATAAACAAAAAAAATCTAAAATTTTTTGGGGGGGATGACCAGTTGCATGTGCATTTGCAATATGATTCTATAGTGAAAAAACATATTGCAAATGCACAGTGACTTTGAAAAAGTAAGGAAAAATAAACAAAAAAAATCTAAAATTTTTTGGGGGGGATGACCAACGTGCATTTGCAATATGATTCTATAGTGAAAAAACATATTGCAAATGCACAGTGACTTTGAAAAAGTAAGGAAACATAAACAAAAAAAATCTAAATTTTTTTGGGGGGGATGACCAGTTGCATGTGCATTTGCAATATGATTCTATAGTGAAAAAACATATTGCAAATGCACAGTGACTTTGAAAAAGTAAGGAAACATAAAAAAAATCTAAATTTTTTGGGGGGGGATGACCAGTTGCATGTGCATTTGCAATATGATTCTATAGTGAAAAAACATATTGCAAATGCACAGTGACTTTGAAAAAGTAAGGAAAAATAAACAAAAAAAATCTAAAATTTTTTTTGGGGGATGACCAGTTGCACGTGCATTTGCAATATGATTCTATAGTGAAAAAACATATTGCAAATGCACAGTGACTTTGAAAAAGTAAGGAAACATAAACAAAAAAAATCTAAATTTTTTTTGGGGGGATGACCAGTTGCATGTGCATTTGCAATATGATTCTATAGTGAAAAAACATATTGCAAATGCACAGTGACTTTGAAAAAGTAAGAAACAAAAAAAAATACATCTAAAAAATTTTGAGCATGACAAGTTCGTGATGGTACCTGCCCATTGAAACATATTGCAAATGCACAGTGACTTTGAAAAAGTAAGGAAACATAAACAAAAAAAATCCAAAATTTTTATTTTTGGGTGACCAGTTGCACGTGCATTTGCAATATGATTCTATAGTGAAAAAACATATTGCAAATGCACAGTGACTTTGAAAAAGTAAGGAAACATAAAAAAAATCTAAATTTTTTTTGGGGGGATGACCAGTTGCATGTGCATTTGCAATATGATTCTATAGTGAAAAAACATATTGCAAATGCACAGTGACTTTGAAAAAGTAAGGAAACATAAAAAAAATCTAATTTTTTTGGGGGGGGATGACCAGTTGCATGTGCATTTGCAATATGATTCTATAGTGAAAAAACATATTGCAAATGCACAGTGACTTTGAAAAAGTAAGGAAACATAAACAAAAAAAATCAAAAATTTTTTTGGGGGGGTGACCAGATGCACGTGCATTTGCAATATGATTCTATAGTGAAAAAACATATTGCAAATGCACAGTGACTTTGAAAAAGTAAGGAAACATAAACAAAAAAAATCAAATTTTTTTTGGGGGGGGTGACCAGATGCACGTGCATTTGCAATATGATTCTATAGTGAAAAAACATATTGCAAATGCACAGTGACTTTGAAAAAGTAAGAAACAAAAAAAAATACATCTAAAAAATTTTGAGCATGACAAATTCGTGATGGTACCTGCCCATTGAAACATATTGCAAATGCACAGTGACTTTGAAAAAGTAAGGAAACATAAACATTTTATTTTTATTTTTAGGTGACCAGTTGCACGTGCATTTGCAATATGATTCTATAGTGAAAAAACATATTGCAAATGCACAGTGACTTTGAAAAAGTAAGGAAACATAAACAAAAAAAATCAAAATTTTTTTTGGGGGGGGTGACCAGATGCACGTGCATTTGCAATATGATTCTATAGTGAAAAAACATATTGCAAATGCACAGTGACTTTGAAAAAGTAAGAAACAAAAAAAAATACATCTAAAAAATTTTGAGCATGACAAATTCGTGATGGTACCTGCCCATTGAAACATATTGCAAATGCACAGTGACTTTGAAAAAGTAAGGAAACATAAACAAAAAAACATCAACACATTTTTTGGGTAACCAGTTGCATATTTTAGATCACAAGATGACAAAGGTATAGTTTGAGCAAAGTAAAGCTTGAATTTTGAGCATGACAAATTCGTGATGGTACCTGCCCATTAAAACATATTGCAAATGCACAGTGACTTTGAAAAAGTAAGAAACAAAAAAAAATACATCTAAAATTTTTTGAGCATGACAAATTCGTGACGGTACCTGCCCATTGAAACATATTGCAAATGCACAGTGACTTTGAAAAAGTAAGGAAACATAAACAAAAAAACATCAACACATTTTTTGGGTAACCAGTTGCATATTTTAGATCACAAGATGACAAAGGTATAGTTTGAGCAAAGTAAAGCTTGAATTTTGAGCATGACAAATTCGTGATGGTACCTGCCCATTAAAACATATTGCAAATGCACAGTGACTTTGAAAAAGTAAGAAACAAAAAAAAATACATCTAAAAATTTTTGAGCATGACAAATTCGTGACGGTACCTGCCCATTGAAACATATTGCAAATGCACAGTGACTTTGAAAAAGTAAGGAAACATAAACAAAAAAACATCCAAAACATTTTTGGGTAACTTTGACTTTTGACTTCCTATGAAATCATATTGCAAATAGACAAATCATATTCCTTATGCACAAGTAAAAAAAAAAAAATTATGATAATAACATTTTACAAAAGTATATTCATACACTTCTTACACATGATTAATTGTCTTAAAATCGAAACAATTTCGAAAAACGGTCCAGAAAGCACTTTTTTTAGTTTTTAAAGTTTAAAAAAAAAATCAAATTTTCGACTTTTGACTTCCTATGAAATCATATTCCAAATGGAGAAAACATATGCCTTATGCACAAGTAAAAAAAAAAAAAAAAAAAATGATAATAAAGTATGACTAAAGTATGTTGATAAAGTTCTTATACATGTGTAATTGACACAAAAATTGAAAGAATTTTGAAAAACGGTCCAGAAAGCACTTTTTTAAGGATGTGTGAAGTTTTTTACCAAATTTTGACATTTTTGACTTTTGACTTTTGACTTCCTATGAAATCATATTCCAAATGGAGAAAACATATGCCTTATGCACAAGTAAAAAAAAAAAAAAAATAGGATAATAAAGTATGACTAAAGTATGTTGATAAAGTTCTTATACATGTGTAATTGACATAAAAATTGAAAGAATTTTGAAAAACGGTCCAGAAAGCACTTTTTTAAGGATGTGTGAAGTTTTTTACCAAATTTTGACATTTTTGACTTTTGACTTTTGACTTCCTATGAAATCATATTGCAAATGTACAAAACATATGCCTTATGCGCATGTAATTAAAAAAAAAAAAAAATATGATAAAAAAATTGGACAGAAGTATATTCATACAGCTCTTACACATGTGTAATTGACAAAAAAATCGAAAGAATTTCGAAAAAAGGCCCAGAAAGCACTTTTTTAAGGGGTGAAAAGTTTTTGAAAAAAATATCCTTTTTTCAAAAAATTTCTTTTGGATGTTGACTTGGGTTACATTTCCAATATGAAAAACCCCGGTGGAGCGCACTCGCCCCCTGTTGGATTTTTGAGGTGTTACAATTGGCAATTGCCATATGGCATTTGCCATATACTTTACACGAATCAACGCCGCTTTGGGTGGTATTGGACATCGTGTATATGGTTTGTCCAATGCCAATATCTTGCCATTCATTTTTGTACAATTCAGGGGGGTATTCCCTTACATATAATGTCTGCTCAGAGGGCCTTACATATCATCTCTGCTCAGAGACATATGATCTCTGCTCAGAGGGCCTTACATATCATCTCTGCTCAGAGGGCCTTACATATAATCTCTGCTCAGAGGGCCTTACATATCATCTCTGCTCAGAGGGCCTTACATATACTCTCTACTCAGAGGGCCTTACATATAATGTCTGCTCAGAGGGCCTTACATATCATCTCTGCTCAGAGGGCCTTACATATAATCTCTACTCAGAGGGCCTTACATATAATCTCTACTCAGAGGGCCTTACATATCATCTCTGTTTAGAGGGCCTTACATATAATCTCTACTCAGAGGGCCTTACATATCATCTCTGCTCAGAGGGCCTTACATATAATCTCTACTCAGAGGGCCTTACATATAATCTCTACTCAGAGGGCCTTACATATCATCTCTGCTCAGAGGGCCTTACATATAATCTCTACTCAGAGGGCCTTACATATCATTTCTGCTTAGAGGGCCTTACATATCATTTCTGCTTAGAGGGCCTTACA
>NW_027258523.1:0-69346 GCF_045791955.1 Oncorhynchus clarkii lewisi
ATACTGTAGTAAACATGGTCTACAGTACATACTGTAGTAAACATGGCCTACAGTACATAGTAAACAGAGTCTACAGGACATACTGTAGTAAACAGTCTACAGGACATACTGTAGTAAACAGTCTACAGGACATACTGTAGTAAACAGTCTACAGGACATACTGTAGTAAACAGTCTACAGGACATACTGTAGTAAACAGTCTACAGGACATACTGTAGTAAACAGTCTACAGGACATACTGTAGTAAACAGTCTACAGGACATACTGTAGTAAACAGTCTACAGGACATACTGTAGTAAACAGTCTACAGGACATACTGTAGTAAACAGTCTACAGGACATACTGTAGTAAACAGTCTACAGGACATACTGTAGTAAACATGGTCTACAGTACATAGTAAACATGGCCTACAGGACACACTGTAGTAAACATGGCCTACAGGACATACTGTAGTACACGTGGCCTACAGTACATACTGTAGTACACGTGGCCTACAGTACATACTGTAGTACACGTGGCCTACAGTACAAACTGTAGTACACGTGGCCTACAGTACAAACTGTAGTACACATGGCCTACAGTACAAACTGTAGTACACGTGGCCTACAGTACAAACTGTAGTAAACGTGGCCTACAGTACATACTGTAGTAAACATAGCCTACAGTACATTGTAAACAGAGCCTACAGTATATACTGTAGTAAACATGGCCTATATTACATACTGTAGTAAACATGGCCTATATTACATACTGTAGTAAACATGGCCTACAGTACATACTGTAGTAAACATGGTCTACAGTACATACTGTAGTAAACATGGCCTACAGTACATAGTAAACAGAGCCAACAGTACATACTGTAGTAAACATGGCCTACAGTACATACTGTAGTAAACATGGCCTACAGTACATAGTAAACATGGCCTACAGTAAATACTGTAGTAAACATGGCCTACAGTACATACTGTAGTAAACATGGCCTACAGTACATACTGTAGTAAACATGGCCTACAGTACATACTGTAGTAAACATGGCCTACAGTACATACTGTAGTAAACATGGCCTACAGTACATAGTAAACAGAGCCTACAGTACATACTGTAGTAAACATGGCCTACAGTACATACTGTAGTAAACATGGCCTACAGTACATAGTAAACATGGCCTACAGTACATAGTAAACATGGCCTACAGTAAATACTGTAGTAAACATGGCCTACAGTACATACTGTAGTAAACATGGCCTACAGTACATACTGTAGTAAACATGGCCTACAGTACATACTGTAGTAAACATGGCCTACAGTACATACTGTAGTAAACATGGCCTATATTACATACTGTAGTAAACATGGCCTACAGTACATACTGTAGTAAACATGGCCTACAGTACATACTGTAGTAAACATGGTCTACAGTACATACTGTAGTAAACATGGCCTACAGTACATAGTAAACAGAGCCTACAGTACATACTGTAGTAAACAGAGTCTACAGTACATACTGTAGTAAACATGGCCTACAGTACATACTGTAGTAAACATGGCCTACAGTACATACTGTAGTAAACATGGTCTACAGTACATACTGTAGTAAACATGGTCTACAGTACATACTGTAGTAAACAGAGTCTACAGTACATAATGTAGTAAACATAGTCTACAGGACATACTGTAGTAAACAGTCTACAGGACATACTGTAGTAAACAGTCTACAGGACATACTGTAGTAAACAGTCTACAGGACATACTGTAGTAAACAGTCTACAGGACATACTGTAGTAAACAGTCTACAGGACATACTGTAGTAAACAGTCTACAGGACATACTGTAGTAAACAGTCTACAGGACATACTGTAGTAAACAGTCTACAGGACATACTGTAGTAAACAGTCTACAGGACATACTGTAGTAAACATGGTCTACAGTACATAGTAAACATGGCCTACAGGACATACTGTAGTAAACACGGCCTACAGTACATACTGTAGTAAACACGGCCTACAGTACATACTGTAGGAAACACAGCCTTTATAATAAAGTGGCTAATTCCTTACATAAGGGAGAGCAGGCCATGTCCAGACTTTATCTGTGACCTCAAGTACTCATTAACTCTGTCTTCATTGATTTTTCTGGGTTGCATAAGTCATGGGCAGAAACTTCAGTCCGTGACACAGTATTAATGATGAACACCCAGAGGTTCACTGGTAAGCCACGTTTTCCTCTGGATCCATCCCAGTTGGTATTCTGTGTCCACTTGTGGAATCTCTCTTCGGTTACACATCCTTGGAAGAGCAGAACTGCATAACGGTCTGGGTGGTGTCGTGGAAATTTCCTTCATTACCAAATGATGAGAGAGCAAATCACACACCAGTCAGAGTTATGCTTAATCTTATGCTTAATCTTCACCTTTAATAATAATTAAGCTTTTGTAATAGCATTTTGACTTTCAACAGTTCAGTATCTCTAATGAAAAGTTGAGAGTGGTCAACATAATGGCAACTGGGATCCTTTATAGAAAAGATCCACCCCCCCTAGTCGACATGACAAACTACACAAAGAAAGACTTCAGAGAGGAATATCCCCTTGCCAGACAGAATTGGCTATAAATTATCGTTCAGTTTGGTCTCCTAAACAAAGCTCTTATCTCGTCCTTGGTACAAAATGGTACCAAGACATTACCCCCACCCAATGATATATATCAAATTGTCATTTTAGATACTCCCATCCTAAATACAACCAATTCTGGACAAGCTCACGGAGAGGAAAGTGAGCCTCTAGGTCAAGATAGGGCAACGAGAGAGGGAACATAGAATGGTTCCAGACACTGCCATCCTCCTCTCCCCAATGGGAAAAGTAGGGCGTGACAGCACACAGACACAGTGGAGCCAAGAGATAATTCGTTCCCCATCAACCATCCCTTCACATGGTTTAAAATATATGTTTACACATGATGACACCTTGACCTCTCCCCTCTCTGCGGCCCAAGCAACTTAGTCCTGACAGAGAACAGATAACTGCAAATGGCCACCACTATAGTACAACAAAATATATTCTTATGAGAAATAACTCATCAGCATATCATGAAAATAAAACATCTTATCTATGTATCCAATTAATTCTGATTAATCCCCAACAGTGGCCCTTGCTGTGCCTGGCTTCGCAGTTCGTCAAGTTCTGTTGTCAGAAGAGGAATGGAAATGTCAGGGTGAACCTGACGATCTCGCCACATATGAGCAGAATGGTACCGCCCTGAGCCACCATTGATTACAGTGGCCTATGATAGAAATGGTAGATCAATTAAGCATTAAAAGTGACTCCAACACACAAAAGCTGAGTACAGAAACACATGTTAAGAATCTAGCAAAACTAACTGCTTTCTTGGGAATCATGCGTTTTTTTCGGTGCGGCCCGTTGTCCAGCCCTTTGTCCACTGATCTCCACGGATGGTTGTCGGCATGGTTGTATGCTCTGCAAAAACACATTCACGTCTTTAGTACACAATTATCGATTTTATTACACAGTATGCCTAGACATTGATAGGCTATATATATAAACATTTTTAAGAGTACAAGGACAGAGAGCTGTTTGGCATCTGTGTTGGCTCTAAGACCATTTAACACTTCAACTAAGGCTGTTTCTGTGCTGTGGTGGGCACCAAAACTAGATAGGATTTTTTTTTAAACATTTGGCAATTAAAAAAAAAACAATGTAGCTGTTGGAACACCAACTAATCCAGAACTCTGCTTAAGAGGTTGCAGATTGGCCGATAATGTCTAAGAGCTGAGGAATCTAGATTCCTTTTCCCCAGAAAGGGTTTCACCATAACAGATTTTAGTGCAGTGGGGAAAGTGTCTGTGAACAGGGAGTGATTAACAACAACTTGTACTTCTTCTGATATACAATTAAAAACTGTTTTGAGGAAGGTGGTGGGGATAGGATGGAGAAGGCAGGTAGAAGGTGGTGGGGATAGGATGGAGAAGGCAGGTAGAAGGTGGTGGGGATAGGATGGAGAAGGCAGGTAGAAGGTGGTGGGGATAGGATGGAGAAGGCAGGTAGAAGGTGGTGGGGATAGGATGGAGAAGGCAGGTAGAAGGTGGTGGGGATAGCATGGAGAAGGCAGGTAGAAGGTGGTGGGGATAGCATGGAGAAGGCAGGTAGAAGGTGGTGGGGATAGGATGGAGAAGGCAGGTAGAAGGTGGTGGGATAGAATGGAGAAGGCAGGTAGAAGGTGGTGGGATAGAATGGAGAAGGCAGGTAGAAGGTGGTGGGGATAGGATGGAGAAGGCAGGTAGAAGGTGGTGGGGATAGGATGGAGAAGGCAGGTAGAAGGTGGTGGGGATAGGATGGAGAAGGCAGGTAGAAGGTGGTGGGGATAGGATGGAGAAGGCAGGTAGAAGGTGGTGGGGATAGGATGGAGAAGGCAGGTATAAAGTTAAGTTGTGATGTCACTTTCCTGAACACGTCTGTATCGACCAGGGAAAATAAATCCATATTTCCTTTGTGTGGTAGTCTACTACACATATCATCAGACTTCTAGTCAGGTCTTGACTGATACCCAGTCTAATGTTGAATCTTATCTCTGAAATATGGTGCATTTAGATGTGTAGAGTTCACATAGGTTTGCGGGGGTAGGATTTTCATTCAGTATTACCCTGAGCTGTGGGCAACAAGGTAGTATAAATCCATCAGATAAAGCAACATAAAAAATAGAGGATATGTCAATAGAAAACCCCTTGGTAACAACCAGGTCCAAAGTATGGCTGTGGTTATGGGTGGGCCCAGAAGAAAGCCCCTTGGTAATAACCAGGTCCAGTAGAAAGCCCCTTGGTAATAACCAGGTCCAGTAGAAAGCCCCTTGGTAATAACCAGGTCCAGGGTATGGCTGTGGTTATGGATGGGCCCAGTAGAAAGCCCCTTGGTAATAACCAGGTCCAGCGTATGGCTGTGGTTATGGGTTGGCCCAGTAGAAGGCCCCTTGGTAATAACCAGGTCCAGAGTGTGGTTATGGGTGGGCCCAGTTGAAAGCCCCTTGGTAATAACCAGGTCCAGAGTATGGCTGTGGTTATGGGTGGGCCCAGTAGAATGCCCCTTGGTAATGACCAGGTCCAGGGAATGGCTGTGGTTATGGGTGGGCCCAGTAGAAAGCCCCTTGGTAATAACTAGGTCCATAGTATGGCTGTGGTTATGGGTGGGACCAGTAGAAAGCCCCTTGGTAATAACCAGGTCCATAGTATGGCAGTGGTTATGGGTGGGCCCTGTAGAAAGCCCCTTGGTAATAACCAGGTCCATAGTATGGCTGTGGTTATGGGCGGGCCCAGTAACATGTTGGATAAAGTCCATATAGCTAAAAAGATTCTTAAATTCAACAGTCAGTCTCTTTTTCAACATGAATATTAAAATCACCCAACACAATGATTTTATCATAGATCTAAAGGACAATAGACAATAGTTCAGAGAAATCAGTAAAGATAGTGGGCTATACAGTGTTATGGCCAGCACCGGTGGCTGACATTTAAACAGTATAACATGATGCTCTGCTCTGGTGGCTGACATTTAAACAGTGTAACATGATGCTCTGGTCTGGTGGCTGACATTTAAACAGTATAACATGATGCTCTGGTCTGGTGGCTGACATTTAAACAGTATAACATGATGCTCTGGTCTGGTGGCTGACATTTAAACAGTATAACATGATGCTCTGGTGGCTGACATTTAAACAGTATAACATGATGCTCTGGTCTGGTGGCTGACATTTAAACAGTATAACATGATGCTCTGGTCTGGTGGCTGATATTTAAACAGTATAACATGATGCTCTGGTCTGGTAGCTGACATTTAAACAGTATAACATGATGCTCTGGTCTGGTGGCTGATATTTAAACAGTATAACATGATGCTCTGGTGGCTGACATTTAAACAGTATAACATGATGCTCTGGTCTGGTGGCTGACATTTAAACAGTATAACATGATGCTCTGGTCTGGTAGGCTGACATTTAAACAGTATAACATGATGCTCTGGTCTGGTGGCTGACATTTAAACAGTATAACATGATGCTCTGGTTTGGTGGCTGACATTTAAACAGTATAACATGATGCTCTGGTCTGGTGGCTGACATTTAAACAGTATAACATGATGCTCTGGTCTGGTAGGCTGACATTTAAACAGTATAACATGATGCTCTGGTCTGGTGGCTGACATTTAAACAGTATAACATGACGCTCTGGTCTGGTGGCTGACATTTAAACAGTATAACATGATGCTCTGGTCTGGTGGCTGATATTTAAACAGTATAACATGATGCTCTGGTCTGGTGGCTGACATTTAAACAGTATAACATGATGCTCTGGTCTGGTGGCTGACATTTAAACAGTATAACATGATGCTCTGGTCTGGTGGCTGACATTTAAACAGTATAACATGATGCTCTGGTCTGGTAGGCTGACATTTAAACAGTATAACATGATGCTCTGGTCTGGTGGCTGACATTTAAACAGTATAACATGATTGTAACGGTTTTCTTTATGAGAAGGAGAGTCGGACCAAAATGCGGCGTGTAGATTACGATCCATGTTTATTGTGACTATAGCAACACAAATCTAAATACAAACAGTGCAAAATAATAAATGTAATGAAAACCGAAACAGCCTAAACTGGTGCAAACTAACACTAAGGACAGGAACAATCACCCACAAACACACAGTGAAACCCAGGCTACCTAAATATGGTTCCCAATCAGAGACAATGACGAACACCTGCCTCTGTTTGAGAACCATATCAGGCCGAACATAGAACTAGACAAACTAGACATGTAACATAGAATGCCCACTCAGATCACACCCTGACCAACCACAACATAGAAATATACAAAGTAAACTATGGTCAGGGTGTGACAATGATGCTCTGGTTTGGTGGCTGACATTTAAACAGTATAACATGATGCTCTGGTAGCTGACATTTAAACAGTATACCATGATGCTCTGGTCTGGTGGCTGACATTTAAACAGTATAACATGATGCTCTGGTGGCTGACATTTAAACAGTATAGCATGCTCAAAATACCCAAAGTCACCAAGCCAAATATTCTTACAACTGAAAGCATTACTAAAAATAGAGGTTGTCTCCACCCCACACATAGACGTATCAGAGCAGTAGATCTGTGTCTGTTTGAGGTTGTAGCTGTATGTGAACAACATCATGTTAAACACCTCTGTTCCTCTGTCACACATTTCACATATATTTTTGGTCATTTAACTCTTGTCCAGAGCAACTTACAGCAGTGAGTTGATACATTATTGAACTTTTTCCTGTACTGGTCCCCCGTGGGAATCAAACCCACAACCCTGCATTGCAAGGGCCATTCTCTACCAACTGAGCCACACTGGAAACAGACAAACACACAAACACACACAGACAGATTGGGGTGTATAAATGTATCTAACTACACATTAAACACTGAGACCTGTTGGGGTCTATAACTGTTCCTGTGGTGTTGGAGGTCTTCACTGTAGCAGACAGGATCAGCTCCTCTGTCCCTCACTCATCTCTCTCTCCTCTCTCTTTACCTCGTGACCCTGTTCATCAGAACATCATGGTGTTGGAGGTCTTCACTGTAGCAGACAGGATCAGCTCCTCTGTCCCTCACTCATCTCTCTCTCCTCTCTCTTTACCTAGTGACCCTGTTCATCAGAACATCATGGTGTTGGAGGTCTTCACTGTAGTAGACTGGATCAGCTCCTCTGTCCCTCACTCATCTCTCTCCTCTCTCTTTACCTAGAGACCCTGTTCATCAGAACATCATGGTGTTGGAGGTCTTCACTGTAGTAGACTGGATCAGCTCCTCTGTCCCTCACTCATCTCTCTCCTCTCTCTTTACCTAGTGACCCTGTTCATCAGAACGTCATGGTGGATGGAAAAAGATGCTCTCTTCAGCAGCGGTGAATAACCACAACCCTGTCAGTCCATCTCTGTACTTCTCCTTTCTCTTCTCTCTGATGTGAAGACTTCATTACTACTAACAGAAGGAAAGTTGTAGTGTTATGTCCATGATGAATGATGTAAAGACTTCATTACTACTAACAGAAGAACAGTTGTAGTGTTATGTCCATGATGAATGATGTAAAGACTTCATTACTACTAACAGAAGGACAGTTGTAGTGTTGTGTCCATGATGATTGTTGGAAAGGCTTAATTGTGTTTTATATTGAGCTGCTCTGTTATATTCTGTGTGTTCATGTGAAATTGGAAAGTGTATTTTTCTATAATGTCGTTGTGGGTGTTTATCTTGAGCAACACCGTTGTATGGCTGCCAACTTGTCAAATAAAGCTTCCTAAAATGTGTTAGAAAATGTGTCAGTTTGTCACTTTCATGAGTTTGGAGAAATAACATGTTCCACTACTGAAGACATTGTCTCTAATCTAGTGGAGAAATAACATGTTCCATTACTGAAGACATTGTCTCTAATCTAGTGGAGTAATAACATGTTCCACTACTGAAGACATTGTCTCTAATCTTCTGGAGTAATAACATGTTCCACTACTGAAGACATTGTCTCTAATCTAGTGGAGTAATACCATGTTCCATTACTGAAGACATTGTCTCTAATCTAGTGGAGTAATAACATGTTCTAATACTGAAGACATTGTCTCTAATCTAATGGAGTAATAACATGTTCCACTACTGAAGACAGTGTCTCTAATCTAGTGGAGTAATAACATGTTCCACTACTGAAGACATTGTCTCTAATCTAGTGGAGTAATAACATGTTCCACTACTGGAGATCTGGGTTGTGCCTTTAAATTTCTAGAAAATGAACGACTAAGGAAGTATGTTTCACTTCTCTTTGTGACTTCTCTAACCCCAAACCCCGGCCTGGTCTGAGGGGTCTGTTTCACAAGCATTCCCCGAAGTCTTGCGATATTGTCCCTCTGAATTTAGCCATATCTGGTGGGTTTTAGCACCATCAGAGAAGGTTTAAATGTACAGACTGAGGTAGGTGAAGATCACTGTATCACTAACCCTAATGCTCAGACTGAGGTAGGTCCAGATCACTGTATCACTAACCCTAATGCTCAGACCGAGGTAGGTCCAGATCACTGTATCACTAACCCTAATGTACAGACTAAGGTAGGTCCAGATTACTGTATCACTAACTTCAACCTTCTTCAACTCTAACTTCAATTATGTCCCTAAATTCAAGCCCAATCCTAATTTCAACTCTAACCCTTAAACCTTAACTTCAAAATGAATAGTTTGTTATGAATGATGTAACATGTTGTGGTTGTTAATAATGATGTAACATGTTGTGTTATGAATGATGTAGCATGTTGTGTTATGAATGATGTAGCATGTTGTGTTATGAATGATGTAGCATGTTGTGTTATGAACGATGTAGCATGTTGTGTTATGAATGATGTAGCATGTTGTGTTTGTTAATAATGATATAACATGTGTTATGAATTATGTAGCATGTTGTGTTATGAATGATGTAGCATGTTGTGTTATGAATGATGTAGCATGTGTGTGTTAATAATGATGTAACATGTTGTGTTATGAATGATGAAGCATGTTGTGTTATGAATGATGTAGCATGTTGTGTTATGAATGATGTATCATGTTGTGTTATGAATGATGTAGCATGTTGTGTTATGAATGATGTAGCATGTTGTGTGTGTTAATAATGATGTAACATGTTGTGTTATGAATGATGTAGCATGTTGTGTTATGAATGATGTAGCATGTTGTGTTATGAACGATGCAGCATGTTGTGTTATGAATGATGTAGCATGTTGTGTTATGAATGATGTAGCATGTTGTGTTATGAATGATGTTGCATTTTGTGGTTGTTATGAATGATGTAGCATGTTGTGGTTGTTTTGAATGATGTAGCATGTTGTGTTATGAATGATGTAGCATGTTGTGTTATGTTGATGTAGCATGTTATGTTTGTTATGAACAATGTAGCAAGTTGTGTTTGTTATGAACGATGTAGCAAGTTGTGTTTGTTATGAACAATGTAGCATGTTGTGTTTGTTATGAACAATGTAGCAAGTTGTGTTTGTTAAGAACAATGTAGCATGTTGTGTTTGTTATGAACGATGTAAAATGTTGTCTTTGTTATGAATGATGTAGCATGTTATGCTATGAATGATGTAGAACGTTGTGTTTATTATGAAATGTAGCATGCTGTGTTTGTTATGAATGACGTAGCATGTTGTGTTTGTTGTGAATGACGTAGCATGTTATGCTATGAATGATGTAGCATGTTGTGGTTGTTATTAATGATGTGGCATGTTGTGTTATGAATGATGTACCATGTTGTGGTTGTTATTAATGATGTGGCATGTTGTGTTATGAATGATGTACCATGTTGTGGTTGTTATTAATGATGTGTTATGTTGTGTTATGAATTATGTAGCATGTTGTGGTTGTTATGAATGATATGGCATGTTCTGTTTGCTATGAATGATGTAGCATGTTGTGTTTGTTACAATTGATGTAGAATTTTGTGTATGTTATGAATGATGTAGCATGTTTAGATTGTTATCAATGATATAGCATGTTGTAATGTTAATTAAATAAGAGTGATGTGGCATGTTGTGTTTGTTATGAATGATGTAGCATGTTATTTAATGAATGATGTAGCATGTTGTGTTATGAATGATGTCACATGTTGTGTTATGAATTATGTAGCATGTTGTGTTATGAATGATGTAGCATGTTTTGTTTGTTATGAATGATGTCACATGTTGTGTTATGTTGATGTAGCATGTTGTGTTTGTTATGAATGATATAGCATGTTGTTTGCTATGAATGATATAGCATGTTGTTTGCTATGAATGATATAGCATGTTGTTTGCTCTGAATGATGTAGCATGTTGTTTTTATTACAATTGATGTAGCATTTTGTGTATGTTATGAATGATGTAGCATGTTTTGTTTGTTATCAATGATGTAGCATGTTGTAAAATTAATGATGTAGCAAGTCATGTTAAGAAATGTAGCATGTTGTGCTTGTTATGAATTATGTAGAATCGGCGTCCTATATCGCAACAAAGCATCCTTCACTCATGCTGCCAAACATACCCTCGTAAAACTGACCGTCCTACCGATCCTCGACTTCGGTGATGTCATCTATAAAATATCCTCCAACACTCTACTCAACAAAATGGATGCAGTCTATCACAGTGCCATCCGTTTTTTCACCAAAGCCCCATACACTACCCACCATTGCGACCCGTAAGCACTCGTTGGTTGGCCCTCGCTTCATACTCGTCGCCAAACCCACTGGCTACAGGTTATCTACAAGTCTCTGCTAGGTATAGCCCGCCTTATCTCAGTTCACTGGTCACCATAGCAGCACCCACTCGTAGCACGCGCTCCAACAGGTATATCTCACTGGTCACCCCCAAAGCCAATTCCTCCTTTGGTTGTCTTTCATTCCAGTTCTCTGCTGCCCATGACTGGAATGAATTGCAAAAATCTCTGAAGCTGGAGACTCACATCTCCCTCACTAGCTTTAAGCACCAGCTGTCAGAGCAGTTTCCAGATCACCTGTACTTAGCCTATCTGTAAACAGCCTATCTATCTACCTACCTCATCCCCATACTGGTAAATACTGGTATTTATTATTTTGCTCCTTTGCACCTCCGTATCTCTACCTG
Organism: Oncorhynchus clarkii lewisi; assembly: GCF_045791955.1. Lineage (NCBI taxonomy): Eukaryota > Metazoa > Chordata > Actinopteri > Salmoniformes > Salmonidae > Oncorhynchus > Oncorhynchus clarkii. The sequence continues at coordinate 11,668 of NW_027258523.1, forward strand.
CACGTTCATCTTCTGCCGATCTACCATTCCAGTGTTTAATTGCTATATTGTAATTACTTCGCCACCGTGGCCTATTTATTTCCTTAACTTAACTCACCTCATTTATTATTGTTATTGACTTATTGACTGTATGTTTTGTTTACTCCATGTGTAACTCTGTGGTGTTGTATGTCGAATTGCTAAGCTTTATCTTGGCCAGGTCGCAGTTGCAAATGAGAACTTGTTCTTAACTAGCGTACCTGGTTAAATAAAGGTGAAAGAAAAAAAATGAGAGAAAAAAAAACATGTCGTGTGTTTTGTTTGTTATGAACGATGCGGCATGTTATGTTATGAATGGTGTAACATGTTATGTTATGAATGATGTAACATGTTGTTTGTTATGAATGATGTAACAACCAGAACCCATAGGGCATTTCTCAGCGGTGGCAGTTCTGGTGAGGTACGTAGACCCCGCTCCACCTCTGGCTCGGCCCACTTAGGTGGCGGGGACCCACGCCGCCGAACCCTCGTAGCGGGCCTCGGACTGGGGACCCTCATTGCGGGGGCCGGATTGGAGACCCTTGTAGTGGACTGGAGGGCGTCGCTGGAGGGTCCGGACTGGAGGGCGTTGCTGGAGGATCCGGGCTGGAGGGCGACTCTGGAGGGTCCGAACTGGAGGAGGACTCTGGAGGGGGGAGACGCCGAGACAGCCTGGAGCGTGGGGCTGCCACAGGGCCCACCAGGCTGGGGAGAACTACAGGAGGCCTGGTGTGTAGAGGAGGCACAGGATGAACAGGGCTGTGGGGGAGCACTGGAGCTCTGGTGCGCAGCCTTGGCACCACTCCTCCAGGCTGAATGACCACTTTAGCCCGGCCCCTCCAGAGTGCAGGCACAGGTCGAACCGGGCTGTGGGAGAGCACTGGAGATCTGGTGCTTAACACTCGCACCTCTGCTCCATTAGGCTCAATGCCCACTTTCGCCCAGCACCGGCGGAGCGCAGGCATAGGACGAACTGAACCCTCCCAACGCCCCGGAGACACAGTACGCAGAGCCGGTGGAGGATACCCTAGGCCGAAACGACGCACCGGAGACCAAACACGCTGAGCTGGCACAATCCGCCCTAGCTGGATGCCCACTCTCGCATGGCACTTGCGGGGGTTTGGCATATAGCGCTCCGGGCTATGAGCGCACACTGGAGACACCGTGCGCACTACGCAGCTTCCGTTAAGCAGGTCTGCTGACTCCGCCAATCTCCCTGCTGCCTCTCTGCGCTGCCTTACCTCTTATCGTCGCCTCAGCTTTCGCTGCCTCTAGTTCTTCCTTCGAGCGGCGATATTCCCCAGCCTGTCTCCAGGGTCCCTGTCCGTCCAATATCTCCTCGCAAGTCCAGGAGTCCTGAACCCTCTGCTCCTCGTTACCACGCTGCTTGGTCCATTTGTGGTGGGTAGTTCTGTAACGCTCGTCTGATGAAGAAGGAGTGAACCAAGGTGCAGCGTGGTACGTGTTCATAATAATTTATTAAACCTGAAACACTGAAACAAAATAACAAAGTAGAACAAAATAAAACAGTTCTGTCTGGTGCAAACACAAAACAGAAAACAACTACCCACAAAAACCAGGTGGGAAAAAGCTACCTAAGTATGGTTTTCAATCAGAGACAATGATAGACAGCTGCCCATGATTGAGAACCATATCCGGCCAAACACAAAGAAATACAAACATAGAAAATGAACATAGACTGCCCACCCAAATCACACCCTGACCAAACCAAAATAGAGACATAAAAAGCTCTCTACAGTCAGGGAGTGACATATTATTAGTGATCAGGTTAGTAAAATGAGCCCATCTGGCATTTATAATGGCCAGAATATCAAAATGAACCTGCAACTTTGACTCCCACTTTCCCTCTGCCTTTCTGCAATTTCTCTTTAATTTATTAGTTTCCTCACTCATCCAAGGGCCTCTCCATTTGGATGTGACCTTGTTCAACTTTACTGCAACTAAGGCACCAATGTTTGCCATTGATTTACAGTGTTTTTATTTAATTAATGTTTGTACTGGCAAAAAGTTAGTAAAAAGTGGTGATCAGATTAAGCAACATCAACAATAGAGGATATGTCAATAGAAAGCCCCTTGGTAATAACCAGGTCCAGAGTATGGCTGTGGTTATGGGTGGGCCCAGTAGAAAGCCCCTTGGTAATAACCAGGTCCAGAGTATGGCTGTGGTTATGGGTGGGCCCAGTAGAAAGCCCCTTGGTAATAACCAGGTCCAGAGTATGGCTGTGGTTATGGGTGGGCCCAGTAGAAAGCCCCTTGGTAATAACCAGGTCCAGAGTATGGCTGTGGTTATGGGTGGGCACAGTAGAAAGCCCCTTGGTAATAACCAGGTCCAGAGTATGGCTGTGGTTATGGGTGGGCCCAGTAGAAAGCCCCTTGGTAATAACCAGGTCCAGAGTATGGCTGTGGTTATGGGTGGGCACAGTAGAAAGCCCCTTGGTAATAACCAGGTCCAGAGTATGGCTGTGGTTATGGGTGGGCACAGTAGAAAGCCCCTTGGTAATAACCAGGTCCAGAGTATGGCTGTGGTTATGGGTGGGCCCAGTAGAAAGCCACTTGGTAATAACCAGGTCCAGAGTAGCTGGTCTGGAGGCTGACTTTTAAACAGTCTAACATGATGCTCTGTTCTGGTGGCTGACATTTAAACAGTATAACATGATGCTCTGGTTGCTGACATTTAAACAGTATAACATGATGCTCTGGAGGCTGACATTTAAACAGTATAACATGATGCTCTGGTCTAGTTGCTGACGTTTAAACAGTATAGCATGATGCTCAGAACACCCAAAGCCATCATGCCAAATGTCCTTACTGATAGCATTACTAAAAATAGAGGCTGTCTCCACCCCACACATAGACGTATCAGAGCAGTAGATCTGTGTCTGTGTGAGGTTGTAGCTGTATGTGAACAACATCACCCATTGTTAAACACCTCTGTTCCTCTGTCACACATTTCACATATATTTTTGGTCATTTAACTCTTGTCCAGAGCAACTTACAGTAGTGAGTTGATACATTATTGTACTTTGTCCTGTACTGGTCCCCCGTGGGAATCAAACCCAACTGAGCCACACTGGAATCAGACGAACACACAAACACACACAGACAGATTGGGGTGTATAAATGCATCTACAGTGCCTTGCGAAAGTATTCGGCCCCCTTGAACTTTGCGACCTTTTGCCACATTTCAGGCTTCAAACATAAAGATTTAAAACTGTATTTTTTTGTGAAGAATCAACAACAAGTGGGACACAATCATGAAGTGGAACGACATTTATTGGATATTTCAAACTTTTTTAACAAATCAAAAACTGAAAAATTGGGCGTGCAAAATTATTCAGCCCCCTTAAGTTAATACTTTGTAGCGCCACCTTTTGCTGCGATTACAGCTGTAAGTCGCTTGGGGTATGTCTCTATCTGTTTTGCACATCGAGTGACTGAAATTTTTTACCATTCCTCCTTGCAAAAAAGCTTGAGCTCAGTGAGGTTGGATGGAGAGCATTTGTGAACAGCAGTTTTCAGTTCTTTCCACAGATTCTCGATTGGATTCAGGTCTGGACTTTGACTTGGCCATTCTAACACCTGGATAAGTTTATTTTTGAACCATTCCATTGTAGATTTTGCTTTATGTTTTGGATCATTATCTTGTTGGAAGACAAATCTCCGTCCCAGTCTCAGGTCTTTTGCAGACTCCATCAGGTTTTCTTCCAGAATGGTCCTGTATTTGGCTCCATCCATCTTCCCCATCAATTTTAACCATCTTCCCTGTCCCTGCTGAAGAAAAGCAGGCCCAAACCATGATGCTGCCAACACCATGTTTGACAGTGTTCAGGGTGATGAGCTGTGTTGCTTTTACGCCAAACATAACGTTTTGCATTGTTGCCAAAAAGTTCAATTTTGGTTTCATCTGACCAGAGCACCTTCTTCCACATGTTTGGTGTGTCTCCCAGGTGGCTTGTGGCAAACTTTAAACAACACTTTTTATGGATATCTTTAAGAAATGGCTTTCTTCTTGCCACTCTTCCATAAAGGCCAGATTTGTGCAATATACGACTGATTGTTGTCCTATGGACAGAGTCTCCCACCTCAGCTGTAGATCTCTGCAGTTCATCCAGAGTGATCATGGGCCTCTTGGCTGCATCTCTGATCAGTCTTCTCCTTGTATGAGCTGAAAGTTTAGAGGGACGGCCAGGTCTTGGTAGATTTTCAGTGGTCTGATACTCCTTCCATTTCAATATTATCGCTTGCACAGTGCTCCTTGGGATGTTTAAAGCTTGGGAAATCTTTTTGTATCCAAATCCGGCTTTAAACTTCTTCACAACAGTATCTCGGACCTGCCTGGTGTGTTCCTTGTTCTTCATGATGCTCTCTGCGCTTTCAACGGACCTCTGAGACTATCACACTGCAGGTGCATTTATACGGAGACTTGATTACACACAGGTGGATTGTATTTATCATCATTAGTCATTAAGGTCAACATTGGATCATTCAGAGATCCTCACTGAACTTCTGGAGAGAGTTTTCTGCACTGAAAGTAAAGGGGCTGAATCATTTTGCACGCCCAATTTTTCAGTTTTTGATTTGTTAAAAAAGTTTGAAATATCCAATAAATGTCGTTCCACTTCATGATTGTGTCCCACTTTTTGTTGATTCTTCACAAAAAAATACAGTTTTATATCTTTATGTTTGTAGCCTGAAATGTGGCAAAAGGTCGCAAAGTTCAAGGGGGCCGAATACTTTCGCAAGGCACTGTAACTACACATTAAACACTGAGACCTGTTGGGGTCTATAACTGTTCCTGTGGTGTTGGAGGTCTTCATTGTAGTAGACTGGATCAGCTCCACTGTCCCTCTCTCATCTTTCTCCTCTCTCTTTACCTAGTGACCCTGTTCATCAGAACGTCATGGTGGAAAGAAAAATATGCTCTCTTCAGCTGTGGTGAATAACCACAACCCTGTCAGTCCATCTCTGTACTTCTCCTTTCTCTTCTCTCCTTCCCTTTTCACACCAACGGACTTATCTTTAGACTCTGCGGCCGCCATCAACAGCATCAGCAACTGAGAGGTGTGAAATTTCCACAACAGAGCTAATTTTTCTTTTTTTTTTTTTTTTTTGGAGGCTATTTTATAGATGACATCACCGAAGTCGAAGATCAGTAGGATGATCAGTTTTACGAGGGTTTGTTTGGCAGCATAAGTGAAGGATGCTTTGTTGCGATATAGGAAGCCGATTCTAGATTTAATTTTGGATTGGAGATGCTTAATGTGAGTCTGGAAGGAGAGTTTACAGTCTAACCAGACACCCAGGTATTTGTAGTTGTCCACGTATTCTAAGTCAGAGCCGTCCAGAGTAGTGATGCTGGACGGGCGAGCAGGTGCGGGCAATGATCGATTGAATAGCATGTATTTAGTTTTACTTGCGTTTAAGAGCAGTTGGAAGCAACGGAAGGAGAGTTGTATGGCATTGAAGTTTGTCTGGAGGTTAGTTAACACAGTGTCCAAGGAGGGGCCAGAAGTATACAGAATGGTGTCATCTGCGTAGAGGTGGATCAGAGAATCACCAGCAGCAAGAGCAACGTCATTGATGTATACAGAGAAAAGAGTCGGCCCAAGGATTGAACCATGGGGCACCCCCATAGAGACTGTCAGAGGTCCAGACAACAGGCCCTCCGATTTGACACAATGAACTCTATCAGAGAAGTAGTTGCTGTCGAGTCTGCCAATAAGAATGTTGTGATTTACAGAGTCGAAAGGCTTGGCCAGGTCGATGAATACGGCTGCTCAGTAATGTCTCATCGATGGTGGTTATGATGTCGTTTAGAACCTTGAGCGTGGCTGAGGTGCACCCATGACCAGCTCTGTAACCAGATTGCATAGCGGATAGTGGAGAAGGTATGGTGGGATTCGAAATGGTCAGTAATCTGTTGGTTAACTTGGCTTTCGAAGACCTTAGAAAGACAGGGTAGGATAGATATAGGTCTGTAGCGGTTTGGGTCTAGAGTATCACCCCCTCTGAAGAGGGGGATGACCGCGGCAGCTTTCCAATCTTTGGGAATCTCAGATGATACGAAAGAGAGGTTGAACAGGCTAGTAATAGGGGTTGCAACAATTTCGGCAGATAATTTTCAGAAAGAGAGGCTCCAGATTGTCTAGCCCGGCTGATTTGTAGGGGTCCAGATTTTGCAGCTCTTTCACAACATCAGCTATCTGGATTTGGGTAAAGGAGAAATGGTGGGGGCTTTGGCGGGTTGCTGTGGAGGGTGCCGGGCAGTTGACCGGGGTAGGGGTAGCCAAGTGGAAAGCATGGCCAGCCGTAGAGAAATGCTTATTTATCGGTGGTGACAGTGTTTCCTAGCCTCAGAGCAGTGGGCAGCTGGGAGGAGGTGCTCTTATTCTCCATGGACTTTACAGTGTCCCAGAACTTTTTTGCGTTAGCACTACAGGATGCAAATTTCTGTTTGAAAAAGCTTGCCTTAGCTTTCCTAACTGCCTGTGTATATTTGTTCCTAACTTCCCTGAAAAGTTGCATATCATGGGGTCTATTCAATGCTAATGCAGAACGCCACAGGATGTTTTTGTGCTGGTCAAGGGCAGACAGGTCTGGAGTGAACCAAGGAATATATCTATTCCTAGTTCAAAACATTTTGAGAGGGGCATGCTTATTTAAGATGGTGAAGAAGGCACTTTTAAAGAATAGCCAGGCGTCATCTACTAACGGGATGAGGTCAATGTCATTCCAGGATACCCCGGCCAGGTCGATTAGAAAGGCTTGCTCGCAGAAGTGTTTCAGGGAGCGTTTGACAGTGACGAGGGGTGGTCGTTTGATCGCAGACCCACTGCAGGCAATGAGGCAGTGATCGCTGAGATCTTGATTGAAAACAGCAGAGGTGTATTTGGAGGGCGAATTAGTTAGGATGACATCTATGAGGGTGCCGTGTTTACTGATTTGGGGTTGTACCTGGTAGGTTCATTGACAATTTGTGTGAGATTGAGGGCATCAAGCTTAGTCTGTAGGATGGCCGGGGTGTTAAGCATGTCCCAGTTTAGGTCACCTAGTAGCACAAGCTCAGAAGATAGATGGGGGGCAACAATTCACATATGGTATCGAGGGCACAGCTGGGGGCAGAGGGAGGTCTATAGCAAGTGGCAACAGTGAGAGACTTGTTTCTGGAAAGGTGAATTTTTAGAAGTAGAAGCTCAAATTGTTTGGGTACAGACTTAGATAGTAATATAGAACTCTGCAGGCTATCTTTGCAGTGGATTGCAACACCGCCCCCTTTGGCAGTTCTATCTTGGCGGATAGTTAGGAATGGATATTTCAACGTTTTTGGTGGTTTTCCTAAGCCAGATTTCAGACACGGCTAAGACATCTGGGTTGGCCGAGTGTGCTAAAGCAGTGAGTAAAACAAACTTAGGGAGTAGGCTTCTAATGTTAACATGCATGAAACCAAGGCTTTTACGGTTGTAGAAGTCAACAAATGAGAGAGCCTGGGGGATGGGAGTGGAGCTAGGCACTGCAGGACCTGGATTAACCTCCACATCACCAGAGGAACAGAGGAGAAGTAGGATAAGGGTACGGCTAAAGACTATACGAACTGGCCGTCTAGCACGTTCGGAACAGAGAGTAAAAGGAGCAGGTTTCTGGGCACGATAGCATAGATTCAAGGCATAGTGTACAGACAAAGGTAAGGTAGGATGTGAGTACATTGGAGGTAAACCTAGGTATTGAGTAATGAAGAGAGAGATTTAGTCTCTGGAGATGTTTAAACCAGGTGATGTCATCGCATATGTAGGAGGTGGAACAACATGGTTGGTTAAGGCATATTGAGCAGGGCTAGAGGCTCTACGGTTAAATAAGACAGTAATCACTAACCAGGACAGTAATGGACAAGGCATATTGATATTAGAGAGAGGCATGTGTAGTCAAGTGAACATATGGGTCCAGTGAGTGGTTGGGCTGGCTGGGGACACATCGATTCAGACAGTTAGCAGGCCGATGCTAACAAGCTAAAAGTTAGTAGGCCGGGGCTAAACAAGCTAGCAGCTAGTAGACCGGGGCAAGCTATCAGTTAGCAGGCCAGGTTAGCAAGCAAGCAGTTAGCATGGGCTAGCAGTTACAGACCGGGCAGGTAAGCTAGCAGTTAGCAGGCCAGGCCGGCAGCTAGCAGTTAGTAGACCGGGGCAAGCTAGCAGTTAGCAGGCCCGGTTTAGCAAGCAGTTAGCAGGGGCAAGCAGTTAGCAAGGGCTAGCAGTTAGCAGACCGGTTTAGCAAGCAAGCAGTTAGCAAGGGCTGGCAGTTAGCAGACCGGGGAGGCAAGTTAGCAGTTAGCAGACCGGGCCCGGCAAGCTAGCAGTTAGCCAACCGGGTTAGCAAGCAAGCAGATAGCAGGGGCTAGAAAGTTAGCCTTTGGGGGACATCGCGATGGGGATAAATCTGTTCTTGCCTCTTCGTGCGGTGACGTCGATAGACCAGTCGTGGCATTAGTAGGGTTCCAAGTAGCTCTAGGTAGCTAGCAGGCCTAGCAGGTTAGCATAACGGGCCTTCAGCGGGCGTCGTGCCTGAGGGGCCTGTTGGGAGTCCTCGGGCAGATTATGTCGGTATTCCAGTCGTAGGGGACCTGCGGGGTTCCATGCCCCGTACCGGCTGTAGAAGGGGCCCGGATATTGTAGCCCAGGAGTATACTTCGGTGGTAGCACAGGAGCCCTGGAAACGCTAGCCAGGAGTCATCATCCGGTATTGCGGTTAGCTAGTTGTGAAGACCCAGATGAAAATGGTCAGTTTGCGGTAGGAATCCGGGGATAAAAATAACAGGTCCGTTATGCTCTGGTTAGAGTCACGTTGTTCGAACTGACGAGAGCTTTCCGAGCTGAAGGTTAGCTGAAGACCGCTGGCAATGTTTTGCTGACTGATAGCTGGTAGTTAGCTGGCTAGCTTCAGTTGAGGGATTCCAGATCCGAAGTAAATATAAATACTTTAGGAAAAAAAAGCAGATCCACACCACATTGGGTGAGGCGGGTTGCAGTTGAGTATTTAGATTGAGGTTTATGGAAATATTTTAAAGGACATGCGACGAAATTGATGCAAAACGATATATACAAGGGACACGACAGGACAAAGACGTCTGACTGCTACGCCATCTTGGATTCGAAAACGAGATGGCAGTGTTCCATGTGTTGTATCCTGACTTGTCCACTAGATGGCAGTGCTCCATTTGTTGTATCCTGATGTGTCCACTAGATGGCAGTGCTCCATGTGTTGTATCCTGATATGTCCACTATATGGCAGTGCTCCATGTGTTGTATCCTGATATGTCCACTATATGGCAGTGCTCCATGTGTTGTATCCTGATATGTCCACTATATGGCAGTGCTCCATGTGTTCTGACTTGTCCACTAGATGGCAGTGCTCCATGTGTTGTATCCTGATCTGTCCACTAGATGGCAATGTTCCATGTGTCCACTAGATGGCAGTGCTCCATGTGTTGTATCCTGATATGTCCACTAGATGGCAGTGCTCCATGTGTCCACTAGATGGCAGTGTTCTACGTGTTGTATCCTGATATGTCCACTAGTTGGCAGTGCTCCATGTGTCCACTAGATAGCAGTGTTCCACGTGTTGTAATGGTGTGATGCTGAACACTGTGATGCATCTATTACATTCCCTGGCTGCAGACATGAATGAAACTTTAAATAGAAGTTGTCCCTAACCACAGATCTAGGATCAGATTACTCTACCTACAATCCTGATGCCATGCTATCAAATCAAATAACAGTGTATTTGTCACATGCTCCGAATACAACAGGTGTCGACCTTGACCGTGAAAAGTTTACTTACAAGCCCCTAACCAACAATGTAGTTCAAGAAATAGAGTTAAGAAAATATTTACTAAATAAACTAAAGTAAAAAAGAAAATATAAAGTAACACAATAAAATTACATAACAATAACGAGGCAGGGGGTGCCGGTACCAAGTCAATATGTGGAGATACAGGTTAGACCAGGTAATTTATACTGTAGGTAGGGGTAAAGTGACTATGATATATAGATAATAAACAGTAGTACAGGTTATACCAGGTAATGTATACTGTAGCTAGGGGTAAAGATACTATGATATAGATAATAAACAGTAGTACAGGTTATACCAGGTAATTTGTACTGTAGGTAGGGGTAAAGATACTATGATATAGATAATAAACAGTGGTACAGGTTAGACCAGGTAATTTATACTGTAGGTAGGGGTAAAGTGACTATGATATATAGATAATATACAGTGGTACAGGTTAGACCAGGTAATTTATACTGTAGGTAGGGGTAAAGTGACTATGATATATAGATAATATACAGTGGTACAGGTTAGACCAGGTAATTTATACTGTAGGTAGGGGTAAAGAGACTATGATATATAGATAATATACAGTGGTACAGGTTAGACCAGGTAATTTATACTGTAGGTAGGGGTAAAGAGACTATGATATAGATAATAAACAGTAGTACAGGTTAGACCAGGTAATTTGTACTGTAGGTAGGGGTAAAGATAATATGCAGCAGTGCAAAACAAATGTAAATGTCCGGGTGGCAATTTTATAAATTTTTCAGCAGTCTTATAGCTTGGGGGTAAAAGCTGTTAAAAGAAGCCTTTTGGACCCAGACTTGGTGCTCCGGTACTGCTTGTCATGTGGTAACATGGAGAACAGTCTAAGACTTGATGACTGGAGTCTCAACCCATTTTATGGGCTTTCCTCTGACAACGGCTGGTATATAGGTCCTGGATGGCAGGAAGCTTGCTTCCCCAGTGATGTACTGCGCCATACGCACTACCCTCTGTAGTGCCTTGCTGTCGCAGGCCGATCAGCTGCCATACTAGGTAATGATGCAACCAGTCAGGATGCACCCGCTGCACTACAGCCCCGTCGATGTTAATGAGGGCCTGTTCTGCCCTACTTTTCCTGTAGTCTACGATCCTCTCCTTTGTCTTGCTCACATTGAGGGGAGCTTGTTGTCTTGGCACTATACTGCAGGTCTCTGACCTCTTCCCTATAGGCTGTCTCATCGTCGTCGGTGATCAGGCCTACCACCGTTGTGTCGTCAGCAAACTTAATGATGGTGTTGGAGACCTGCGTGGACAATCAGTTGTGGGTGAACAGGGAGTACAGGAGGGGACTAAGCATGCACCGCTGTGGGTTCCCGGGGTTGAGGATCACTAAGCTAAGGACCCGGGGACTAAACACTTCCCTCTAAAACTGGATCCTGGACTTCCTGACGGGCCACACCCAGGTGGTAAGGGTAGGCAACAACACATCTGCCACGCGCGGCACTATGGTGTTGAACACTGAACTGTAGTCAATGAACAGCATTCTCACATAGGTGTTCATTTTGTCCAGGTGGGAAAGGGCAGTGTGGTGTGCGATTGAGATTGCGTCATCTGTGGATCTGTTGGGGCGATATTCCAATTTGGGTAGGTATAGGGTTTCCGGGATGATGGTGTTGATGTGAGCCATGACGAGCCTTTCAAAGCACTTCATGGCTACATGAGTGCTACTGGGCGGTAGTCTTTTAGGCAGGTTACCTTCGCATTCTTGGGCACAGGGACGATGGTGGTCTGCTTGAAACGTGGGTATTACAGACATGGTCAAGGAGAGGATGTACAAAAACACACAATAGCACAATTGGTTAGGGGACTGTAAAACGGCAGCCATTCTCCTCTCCTCTCTTGACACCGACAACAGTGTCTGCTCAGTGTTTATGGAAACAGTGTTGATTGTTGTGTTGTGACAAGGTAGGGGTGGTATACAGAAGATATCCCTATCTGGTAAAAGACCAAGTCCATATTATGGAAAGAACAGCTCAAATAAGCAAAAAGAAACAACAGTCCATCATTACTTGACGACATTAAAACCTCTAGTGACTCCTCATCACGCATGAGGGAGCGTAATCATCGACTGACACTAATTAGCATAACGCAACGGACTTACATATTCCTAGAAAATATTCCTATTCATGAAAATCACAAGTGAAATATATTGAGACACAGTTTAGCCTTTTGTTAATCACCCCGTCATCTCCGATTTTCAAAATATGCTTTACAGCCAAAGCTAGACAAGCATTTGTGTAAGTTTATCGATAGCCTAGCATAGCATTTTGTCCAGCTAGCAGCAGGTAACTTGGTCACGGATATCAGAAAAGCAATCAAATTAAATCGTTTACCTTTGATGAGCTTCGGATTTTTTCACTCACGAGACTCCCAGTTAGATAGCCAATGTTCCTTTCTTCCAAAAATATTATTTTTGTAGGCGAAATAGCTCCGTTTGTTCTTCACGTTTGGCTGAGAAATCAACCGGAAATTGCAGTCACAAAAACGCCGAAAAATATTTCAAATTAGCTCCATAATATCGACAGAAACATGGCAAACGTTGTTTATAACAATCCTCAAGGTGTTTTTGAAATATCTATTCGATAATATATCCACCGGGACAATTAGCTTTTCAGTAGGACCGATTGGAATAATGGCTACCTCTGTATTTTACGCGAGAATCTCTCTGGGAGCATCAGGTGACCACTTGCGCAATGTCGCGCGTTATTTTTCCAAAAATGAAAATACTGCCCCCTAGTCACAAAAGGTTATTAAGGTCAGTCAATAAAACCACATATCTATTTTTTTCTTTCTATAAGGCAGCTCCAAAATGCAAGTGTTTCAGCTCAGTGCTTTCTTTGGTGGTGGTGAGGCAGCCAGCAGAAAATACATAGCGTAGGGGTTGGTAATGTTCTGTAGTTGCGCCGTGATTGGCTCAGTGTTCTGTCACTCATAGGGACACAACGTCACAGCAAAATCTACAGGGAGAGCTCAAAAATTCAAGCCCCTTGGGTGCTACCATAGAGTTACATTAGAAGTGCCATCCAAGAAGGCTCAAGGTCATTGACCACAGATATAATGACATCAAATCATGTTATATCTACCATAGCTTTGGCTGCACTGTTCATTCCAAGTCGGGATCTACTGCCTCTTTCTAGAGCTCCGACCTGAAGATAACTTATGTCATGATTCAACCTTGTTTTTTTTCAGAATTCCCAGTTGTCTTGAAAGCACCATTACTTTGATGAGAAAATTTGCCCCCAAGAAGGACTGCCGTGCCACCTCCAAAAATGTTTTGTATGCTGCTGCATAAATTATGTAACCTGCCAGGTACTAGATATGTATACTGTAGCTAAGAAAGTCATCCTACGTGTATGTTGGGTAATAAGTTGTTCCTCACCCAAATAATTTGGTCTATATCCCCCTCATAATGTAGCCTACTGTTCTGACTTGGTGGTGTAGCCTATAGCCTGTTTAAGAGGAATGTCATCATCAAATATAGTAAGAGCTTTCATTGTCTGCTTATATGCTCCCTTTTCTTATCCTACTGTTCTGACTTGGTGGTGCACGTGTAGCCTATAGCCTGATTAAGAGAAATGTTATCATCAAATATAGTAAGAGCTTTCATTGTCTGCTTATATGCTCCATTTTATTCTACGACTTGGTGTTCAGGGAGAATACTGTAAGAGCGGCCTACATAGAGGTATGTGACTAGGGAGAATACTGTAAGAGCAGCCTACATAGAGGTATGTGACTAGGGAGAATACTGTAAGAGCGGCCTACATAGAGGTATGTGACTAGGGAGAATACTGTAAGAGCGGCCTACATAGAGGTATGTGACTAGGGAGAATACTGTAAGAGCGGCCTACATAGAGGTATGTGACTAGGGAGAATACTGTAAGAGCGGCCTACATAGAGGTATGTGACTAGGGAGAATACTGTAAGAGCGGCCTACATAGAGGTATGCGACTGTAGGTGGAGTGAAAAAGGTATGTGACTGTAGGTGGAGGTAAAGAGGTATGTGACTGTAGGTGGAGGTATGGGACTGTAGGTGGAGGTAGAGAGGTATGGGACTGTAGGTGGAGGTAGAGAGGTATGTGACTGTAGGTGGAGGTAAAGAGGTATGTGACTGTAGGTGGAGGTAAAGAGGTATGTGACTGTAGGTGGAGGTAAAGAGGTATGCGACTGTAGGTGGAGTGAAAAAGGTATGTGACTGTAGGTGGAGGTAAGGAGGTATGTGACTAGGTGGAGGTATGTGACTGTAGGTGGAGGTAAAGAGGTATGGGACTGTAGGTGGAGGTAAGGATGACAGAGGCAGAATATATTACCCTTAACCCGGTATTTATTTCCTTCACACAGTAATTTGGGGGAAAAGGGGCTGGACCAAAGCAAAGAAAGTAAAAGTGAAGGAATCCCCTCCTACCTATCTACCTACTACTGACCTATCTTAGCACCACCTGGCGCACTAGCCAAAATACAGGGGAGGGTCCTACCTATCTACCTACTACTGACCTATCTTAGCACCACCTGGCGCGCTAGCCAAAATACAGGGGAGGGTCCTACCTATCTTAGCACCACCTGGCGCACTAGCCAAAATACAGGGGAGGGTCCTACCTATCTACCCACTACTGACCTATCTTAGCACCACCTGGCGCGCTAGCCAAAATACAGAGGAGGGTCCTACCTATCTACCCACTACTTACCTATCTTTGCACCACCTGACGCGCTAACCAAAATACAGAGGAGGGTCCGCCCAGGTCTTACCTTGTGACAGAGTACATACTACGGGTATATGTATGCCCGTAGGCCTCTTGCCTAAGCACTCCCAAGATGCCTTCCCCCTTCGGGAACAAATGAAACAGAATAATACACACTTAGAGTGAACAATTTCGATAATCAAAAACAAAGAGTCCTATTGGCACACACATACCTCAGAAGGACCTGCTACAAAATCACTTACAGACCAACAACAAAACACAGGACATATATGTAAGCCCCCAGTACAAAGAAGCTCTCTCTCCTAACAAAGGAACACTGGCTTTTCAAGCTGCAGAAGGAGTCCTCATTGTAATAGAAACTCTCCTAGCGAGAGGGCGGGGTCAGAGCTACAATCAATGGGGTGAACCAATCAGCTGCTTGGAATCCAGAAAGCCATTTCCTGAAACGCACACATACACAAAAACTACAAACCCAAAACACAGAAACTGGGGAAAGTAACAATTGATCATATAAAATAAATGTTGTGGATTAGCTAGATAGTTGAGCAGTATGGCACAAATGACTGGGGGCTGTAGGTGAAACCTGGAATGGAGTATTTAGAATGCCCTGGGGGCTGTAGGGGAAACCTGGAATGGAGTATTTAGAAGATACTCAAGGCCCTGGGGGCTGTAGGGGAAACCTGGAATGGAGTATTTAGAAGATACTCAAGGCCCTGGGGGCTGTAGGGGAAACCTGGAATGGAGTATTTAGAAGATACTCAAGGCCCTGGGGGCTGTAGGGAAACCTGGAATGGAGCATTTAGAAGATACTCAAGGCCCTGGGGGCTGTAGGGGAAACCTGGAATGGATAATTTAGTAGATACTCAAGGCCCTGGGGGCTGTAGGGGGAACCTGGAATGGAGTATTTAGAAGATACATAAAGGCCCTGGGGGCTGTAGGGGAACCTGGAATGGATCATTTAAAAGATACTCAAGGCCCTGGGGGCTGTAGGGGAAACCTGGAATGGAGCATTTAGAAGATACTCAAGGCCCTGGGGGCTGTAGGGGAAACCTGGAATGGAGCATTTAGAAGATACTCAAGGCCCTGGGGGCTGTAGGGAGTACCTGGAATGGAGCATTTAGAAGATACTCAAGGCCCTGGGGGCTGTAGGGGAAACCTGGAATGGAGTATTTAGAAGATAAATAAAGGGAAGTGAGTGGAATTAAAAACAGAGTGGTTGTGATGTCATTCAGAACTGATTAAAAAACAGACTGCATGATTGAGGAAAATCATTTATTTAATTCTATATGCTACAAAGACAAAAGCAATATCTTACCAGGATTATTCATTGAAAAATAATGATATTGCACTATAAAACAAAAGCCTACATTAGTTATGTTTAAACAAAATAAAGTAAATAATTGTAATAATTGAATTCTCCTCTCCTGTGTGTTTTCTATCTCTGTAACATGTAAAGGGATAACATTATACTGAACCTATAACAATAATGCCTGAACCTCAACACCTATCAGTTGATCTGTATAGACATGAAAAGTTAAGGCATTTACAATGTATCAACCATAAGGCTATAGAGTATATGACCAGTATATGACTGATGTTGAAGGACAGCTGCTGAATGAATAATACAACACACATGATATTAAAACACATTCCAATCAGAATAATACATGTATCAGTTAATAGATCACATTTGATCAAATGCCACTATTGTTCCAGCAAGTGGAGCTACAATGTAACAACATACAGCATTGTGACTCACAGTTCTATATTAGAATTCCATGAGTTCCATTCTGATGGTTGTTATGGTGATCAGGTGATCTCAGCCTCACTCTTCTTCAACACGATCACCTGTTCAACACAGAAGTAGTTCATCAGCGTGGCCATGTATTTACTTATCCAATACAGTAACATTTAGATATTTAAATCATATCAGATGATTTACTAGTCAATACTGTGTTACTTAGAATTCAATAAAAATATTTTCCAATGGGGCTCCTGCTTATGTCCAGTTCTCCGTTATCAATACCAGGGCAATTTACTAATTATCAATATCAGGGCATTTACCATTTATCAATACCAGGGATATTTACTATGTATCAATACCTGGGCAATTTACTCCTTGTCAATACAAGGGCAAATGACGAATTATCAATAGCAGGGCTATTTAACTATTATCAATAACAGGGGAATTAACTATTTATCAATACCAGGGCTATTTACCATTTATCAATACCAGGGCCATTTACTATTTATGAATACCAGGACTATTTACTATTTATCAATACCAGGGAGTACAGTTATCAACACTAAACATGGTTCAATCAGAGATACAGTTATCAACACTTCACAACATGGTTCAATCAGAGATACAGTTATCAACACTTTACAACATGGTTCAATCAGAGATACAGTTACCAACACTTTACAACATGGTTCAATCAGAGATACAGTTATCAACACTTTAAACATGGTTCAATCAGAGATACAGTTATCAACACATTACAACATGGTTCAATCAGAGATACAGTTATCAACACTTTACAACATGGTTCAATCAGAGATACAGTTATCAACACTTTAAACATGGTTCAATCAGAGATACAGTTATCAACACTCTACAACATGGTTCAATCAGAGATACAGTTATCAACACTTTAAACATGGTTCAATCAGAAATACAGTTATCAACACTCTACAACATGGTTCAATCAGAGATACAGTTATCAACACTTTACAACATGGTTCAATCAGAGCTACAGTTATCAACACTTTACAACATGGTTCAATCAGAGATACAGTTATCAACACTCTACAAAATGGTTCAATCAGAGATACAGTTATCAACACTTTACAACATGGTTCAATCAGAGATACAGTTATCAACATGGTTCAATCAGAGATACAGTTATCAACATGGTTCTATCAGAGATACCGTTATCAACATGGTTCAATCAGAGATACAGTTATCAACACTTTACAACATGGTTCAATCAGAGATACAGTTATCAACACTTTACAACATGGTTCAATCAGAGATACAGTTATCAACACTTTAAACATGGTTCAATCAGAGATACAGTTATCAACACTTTACACCATGGTTCAATCAGAGATACAGTTATCAACACTTTAAACATGGTTCAATCAGAGATACAGTTATCAACACTTTACAACATGGTTCAATCAGAGATACAGTTATCAACACTTTAAACATGGTTCAATCAGAGATACAGTTATCAACACTTTACAACATGGTTCAATCAGAGATACAGTTATCAACATGGTTCAATCAGAGATACAGTTATCAACATGGTTCTATCAGAGATACAGTTATCAACATGGTTCAATCAGAGATACAGTTATCAACACTTTACAACATGGTTCATTCAGAGATACAGTTATCAACACTTTACAACATGGTTCAATCAGAGATACAGTTATCAACACTTTAAACATGGTTCAATCAGAGATACAGTTATCAACACTTTACAACATGGTTCAATCAGAGATACAGTTATCAACACTTTAAACATGGTTCAATCAGAGATACAGTTATCAACACTTTACAACATGGTTCAATCAGAGATACAGTTATCAACACTTTAAACATGGTTCAATCAGAGATACAGTTATCAACACTTTAAACATGGTTCAATCAGAGATACAGTTATCAACACTTTACAACATGGTTCAATCAGAGATACAGTTATCAACACTTTACAACATGGTTAAAACTGAAATTGTAACCAGCTTTGTACGGCTTGTTTAAGGAAGGGCGATACTTTAAGCAAAATTTAATTTTCAATTAGTCAGAAATGAGACGTTGTAATCTGTATAAACTCACATTTATTATATAAATAGGTACGTTTAATTTTGTTTGGCTTAGCATACCAAAAAAAATGTTATGTTTTTTGCCCATATGATTTAAGTAGGAGTAGGCAGAGCCAGTCAGTCAACTGTGATAGGACCATGAGTAAGTCAACATTGATAGGACCATTAGTCAGTCAACTGTGATAGGACCATGAGTAAGTCAACATTGATAGGACCATTAGTCAGTCAACATTGATAGGACCATTAGTCAGTCAACATTGATAGGACCATGAGTAAGTCAACATTGATAGGACCATTAGTCAGTCAACATTGATATGGCCATTAGTCAGTCAACATTGATATGACCATTAGTCAGTCAACATTGATATGACCATTAGTCAGTCAACATTGATAGGACCATGAGTAAGTCAACATTGATATGACCATTAGTCAGTCAACATTGATATGACCATTAGTCAGTCAAAATTGATAGGACCATGAGTAAGTCAACATTGATATGACCATTAGTCAGTCAACATTGATAGGACCATTAGTCAGTCAACATTGATAGGACCATGAGTAAGTCAACATTGATAGGACCATTAGTCAGTCAACATTGATAGGACCATGAGTAAGTCAACATTGATAGGACCATTAGTCAGTCAACATTGATAGGACCATTAGTCAGTCACCTGTGATAGGACCATTAGTCAGTCAACATTGATAGGACCATGAGTAAGTCAACATTGATAGGACCATTAGTCAGTCAACATTGATACGACCATGAGTAAGTCAACATTGATAGGACCATTAGTCAGTCAACATTGATAGGACCATTAGTCAGTCACCTGTGATAGGACCATTAGTCAGTCAACATTGATAGGACCATGAGTAAGTCAACATTGATAGGACCATTAGTCAGTCAACATTGATAGGACCATTAGTCAGTCAAATGTGATAGGACCATTAGTCAGTCAACATTGATAGGACCATGAGTAAGTCAACATTGATAGGACCATTAGTCAGTCAACATTGATAGGACCATTAGACAGTCAACATTGATAGGACCATTAGTCAGTCAACATTGATAGGACCATTAGTCAGTCAACATTGATAGGACCATGAGTAAGTCAACATTGATAGGACCATTAGTCAGTCAACATTGATTGGACCATTAGTCAGTCAACTGTGATAGGACCATTAGTCAGTCAACATTGATAGGACCATGAGTAAGTCAACATTGATAGGACCATTAGTCAGTCAACATTGATAGGACCATTAGACAGTCAACATTGATAGGACCATTAGTCAGTCAACATTGATAGGACCATTAGTCAGTCAACATTGATAGGACCATTAGTCATTCAACATTGATAGGACCATTAGTCAGTCAACATTGATATGACCATTAGTCAGTCAACATTGATAGGACCATTAGTCAGTCAACATTGATATGACCATTAGTCAGTCAACATTGATAGGACCATTAGTCATTCAACATTGATAGGACCATTAGTCAGTCAGCATTGATAGGACCATTAGTCAGTCAACATTGATAGGACCATGAGTAAGTCAACATTGATAGGACCATTAGTCAGTCAACATTGATAGGACCATTAGTCAGTCACCTGTGATAGGACCATTAGTCAGTCAACATTGATAGGACCATGAGTAAGTCAACATTGATAGGACCATTAGTCAGTCAACATTGATACGACCATGAGTAAGTGAACATTGATAGGACCATTAGTCAGTCAACATTGATAGGACCATTAGTCAGTCACCTGTGATAGGACCATTAGTCAGTCAACATTGATAGGACCATGAGTAAGTCAACATTGATAGGACCATTAGTCAGTCAACATTGATAGGACCATTAGTCAGTCAAATGTGATAGGACCATTAGTCAGTCAACATTGATAGGACCATGAGTAAGTCAACATTGATAGGACCATTAGTCAGTCAACATTGATAGGACCATTAGTCAGTCAACATTGATAGGACCATGAGTAAGTCAACATTGATAGGACCATTAGTCAGTCAACATTGATAGGACCATTAGTCAGTCAACATTGATAGGACCATTAGTCAGTCAACATTGATAGGACCATTAGTCAGTCAACAGTGATAGGACCATTAGTCAGTCAACAGTGATAGGACCATTAGTCAGTCAGTCAACAGTGATAGGACCAAAGAGTTAATCAATGTGATTTTTCCATAAATAGACAAGTATTTTCCATGGTTGCAGAATTGTTTCTATTTTTGTTAACTATCGATTGAAATTAATTGTGGTCAGTTAATTTAATTTTTGTAGATGTGAATACCAAGTATGTCTACTTCACCATCCACCCATTTTATTGGTAAACTACAAGGTGGTGTAAACACTGTATTTGAATGATCCAATACATAATACGATACAATACATACAATACAATACATACTTGTCATAATTAGGTTTTAGTCCAGAGAGGCTAGAAAAGTGACCAAGATCTTCAATGAGACTGTGCAGGGATCCAGATTGGGGACTAGACTCATCAACATACATTGAGACTCTGAAGGGATTCAGACTAGAGTCATCAACATACATTGAGACTCTGAAGGGATTCAGACTAGAGTCATCAACATACATTGAGACTCTGCAGGGATCCAGACTAGAGTCATCAACATACATTGAGACTCTGCAGGGATCCAGACTAGAGTCATCAACATACATTGAGACTCTGCAGGGATCCAGCCTAGAGTCATCAACATACATTGAGACTCTGCAGGGATCCAGACTAGAGTCATCAACATACATTGAGACTCTGCAGGGATCCAGACTCATCAACATACATTGAGACTCTGCAGGGATCCAGACTAGACTCATCAACATACATTGAGACTCTGCAGGGATCCAGACTAGACTCATAAACATACATTGAGACTCTGCAGGGATCCAGACTAGACTCATCAACATACATTGAGACTCTGCAGGGATCCAGACTAGACTCATCAACATACATTGAGACTCTGCAGGGATCCAGACTAGACTCATCAACATGCATTGACACTTTTGTTTTTCCCCCTGGATTTCCCTTGTTGTTCTTGTTGGATCTAATTTTAATAGCCAGCATTTCAATGGCCATAATAATATAATTCTGATTTACAAATGAAGCAATCCTGTATAAACTCAGGATCTCACCTTGAGCACTGCTCCTGCAGCCTTTCACCAGCAGTATGATGGTCACCAGCAGGTAGGGAGACCCCACCAGTAGACTACACAGCAGCCTGGGTAGAGACATGGACAACACTGGGACTGCTGGAGATGGAATGGGAGTTGGAACTGCAGTTGGAGAAAGAAAACAATTTAACACTGGAGATGGTGATGGAGAGAGACAAGGACAACACTGGAGAGAGACATGGACAACACTGGAGATGGTGCTGGTAGAGACATGGACAACACTGGGATGGTGCTGGGTAGAGACATGGACAACACTGGAGATGGTGCTGGTGGAGACATGGACAACACTGGGATGGTGCTGGGCAGAGACATGGAAAACACTGGAGATGGTGCTGGTAGAGACATGGACAACACTGGGATGGTGCTGGGCAGAGACATGGACAACACTGGAGATGGTGCTGGTAGAGACATGGACAACACTGGGATGGTGCTGGGTAGAGACATGGACAACACTGGAGATGGTGATGGGCAGAGACATGGACAACACTGGGATGGTGCTGGGCAGAGAGATGGACAACACTGGAGATGGTGCTGGGCAGAGAGATGGACAACACTGGAGATGGTGATGGGCAGAGACATGGACAACACTGGGATGGTGCTGGGCAGAGACATGGACAACACTGGAGATGGTGCTGGGCAGAGAGATGGACAACACTGGGATGGTGCTGGGCAGAGAGATGGACAACAATGGGATAGTGCTGGGCAGAGACATGGACAACACTGGGATGGTGCTGGGCAGAGACATGGACAACACTGGGATGGTGCTGGGCAGAGACATGGACAACACTGGGATGGTGCTGGGCAGAGACATGGACAACACTGGGATGATGCTGGGCAGAGACATGGACAACACTGGGATGGTGCTGGGCAGAGACATGGACAACACTGGGATGGTGCTGGGCAGAGACATGGACAACACTGGAGATGGTGCTGGGCAGAGAGATGGACAACACTGGAGATGGTGCTGGGCAGAGAGATGGACAACACTGGAGATGGTGATGGGCAGAGACATGGACAACACTGGGATGGTGCTGGGCAGAGACATGGACAACACTGGAGATGGTGCTGGGCAGAGAGATGGAAAACACTGGGATGGTGCTGGGCAGAGAGATGGACAACAATGGGATGGTGCTGGGCAGAGACATGGACAACACTGGGATGGTGCTGGGCAGAGACATGGACAACACTGGGATGGTGCTGGGCAGAGACATGGACAACACTGGGATGGTGCTGGGCAGAGACATGGACAACACTGGGATGATGCTGGGCAGAGACATGGACAACACTGGGATGGTGCTGGGCAGAGACATGGACAACAATGGGATGGTGCTGGGCAGAGACATGGACAACACTGGGATGGTGCTGGGCAGAGACATGGACAACACTGGGATGGTGCTGGGCAGAGACATGGACAACACTGGAGATGGTGCTGGGCAGAGAGATGGACAACACTGGAGATGGTGCTGGTAGAGACATGGACAACACTGGAGATGGTGCTGGTTAGAGACATGGACAACACTGGAGATGGTGATGGGCAGAGACATGGACAACACTGGGATGGTGCTGGGCAGAGACATGGACAACACTGGAGATGGTGCTGGGTAGAGAGATGGACAACACTGGAGATGGTGCTGGGCAGAGAGATGGACAACACTGGAGATGGTGATGGGCAGAGACATGGACAACACTGCTGGGATGGTGCTGGGCAGAGACATGGACAACACTGGAGATGGTGCTGGGCAGAGAGATGGACAACACTGGGATGGTGCTGGGCAGAGACATGGACAACACTGGAGATGGTGCTGGGCAGAGAGATGGACAACACTGGGATGGTGCTGGGCAGAGAGATGGACAACAATGGGATGGTGCTGGGCAGAGACATGGACAACACTGGGATGGTGCTGGGCAGAGACATGGACAACACTGGGATGGTGCTGGGCAGAGACATGGACAACACTGGGATGGTGCTGGGCAGAGACATGGACAACACTGGAGATGGTGCTGGGCAGAGAGATGGACAACACTGGGATGGTGCTGGGCAGAGAGATGGACAACAATGGGATGGTGCTGGGCAGAGACATGGACAACACTGGGATGGTGCTGGGCAGAGACATGGACAACACTGGGATGGTGCTGGGCAGAGACATGGACAACACTGGGATGGTGCTGGGCAGAGACATGGACAACACTGGGATGATGCTGGGCAGAGAGATGGACAACACTGGGATGGTGCTGGGCAGAGACATGGACAACACTGGAGATGGTGCTGGGTAGAGAGATGGACAACACTGGAGATGGTGCTGGGCAGAGAGATGGACAACACTGGAGATGGTGATGGGCAGAGACATGGACAACACTGCTGGGATGGTGCTGGGCAGAGACATGGACAACACTGGAGATGGTGCTGGGCAGAGAGATGGACAACACTGGGATGGTGCTGGGCAGAGACATGGACAACACTGGAGATGGAGCTGGGCAGAGAGATGGACAACACTGGGATGGTGCTGGGCAGAGAGATGGACAACAATGGGATGGTGCTGGGCAGAGACATGGACAACACTGGGATGGTGCTGGGCAGAGACATGGACAAAACTGGGATGGTGCTGGGCAGAGACATGGACAACACTGGGATGGTGCTGGGCAGAGACATGGACAACACTGGAGATGGTGCTGGGCAGAGAGATGGACAACACTGGGATGGTGCTGGGCAGAGAGATGGACAACAATGGGATGGTGCTGGGCAGAGACATGGACAACACTGGGATGGTGCTGGGCAGAGACATGGACAACACTGGGATGGTGCTGGGCAGAGACATGGACAACACTGGGATGGTGCTGGGCAGAGACATGGACAACACTGGGATGATGCTGGGCAGAGACATGGACAACACTGGGATGGTGCTGGGCAGAGACATGGACAACAATGGGATGGTGCTGGGCAGAGACATGGACAACACTGGGATGGTGCTGGGCAGAGACATGGACAACACTGGGATGGTGCTGGGCAGAGACATGGACAACACTGGAGATGGTGCTGGGCAGAGAGATGGACAACACTGGGATGGTGCTGGGCAAAGACATGGACAACACTGGGATGTTGCTGGGCAGAGAGATGGACAACACTGGGATGGTACTGGGCAGAGACATGGACAACACTGGAGATGGTGCTGGGCAGAGACATGGACAACACTGGAGATGGTGCTGGTAGAGACATGGACAACACTGGAGATGGTGCTGGGTAGAGACATGGACAACACTGGAGATGGTGCTGGGCAGAGACATGGACAACACTGGGATGGTGCTGGGCAGAGACATGGACAACACTGGAGATGGTGCTGGGCAGAGAGATGGACAACACTGGAGATGGTGCTGGGCAGAGAGATGGACAACACTGGAGATGGTGATGGGCAGAGACATGGACAACACTGCTGGGATGGTGCTGGGCAGAGACATGGACAACACTGGAGATGGTGCTGGGCAGAGAGATGGACAACACTGGGATGGTGCTGGGCAGAGACATGGACAACACTGGAGATGGTGCTGGGCAGAGAGATGGACAACACTGGGATGGTGCTGGGCAGAGAGATGGACAACAATGGGATGGTGCTGGGCAGAGACATGGACAACACTGGGATGGTGCTGGGCAGAGACATGGACAACACTGGGATGGTGCTGGGCAGAGACATGGACAACACTAGGATGGTGCTGGGCAGAGACATGGACAACACTGGGATGATGCTGGGCAGAGACATGGACAACACTGGGA
Source organism: Oncorhynchus clarkii lewisi (assembly GCF_045791955.1). Taxonomy (NCBI): domain Eukaryota; kingdom Metazoa; phylum Chordata; class Actinopteri; order Salmoniformes; family Salmonidae; genus Oncorhynchus; species Oncorhynchus clarkii. Next base: position 37,067 of record NW_027258523.1, read on the forward strand.
TGGTGCTGGGCAGAGACATGGACAACAATGGGATGGTGCTGGGCAGAGACATGGACAACACTGGGATGGTGCTGGGCAGAGACATGGACAACACTGGGATGGTGCTGGGCAAAGACATGGACAACACTGGAGATGGTGCTGGGCAGAGAGATGGACAACACTGGGATGGTGCTGGGCAGAGAGATGGACAACACTGGGATGGTGCTGGGCAGAGACATGGACAACACTGGGATGGTGCTGGGCAGAGACATGGACAACACTGGAGATGGTGCTGGGCAGAGAGATGGACAACACTGGGATGGTGCTGGGCAGAGAGATGGACAACACTGGGATGGTGCTGGGCAGAGACATGGACAACACTGGGATGGTGCTGGGCAGAGACATGGACAACACTGGGATGGTGATGGGCAGAGAGATGGACAACACTGGAGATAGTGCTGGGCAGAGACATGGACAACACTGGAGATGGTGCTGGGCAGAGAGATGGACAACACTGGAGATGGTGATGGGCAGAGACATGGACAACACTGGGATGGTGCTGGGCAGAGACATGGACAACACTGGGATGGTGCTGGGCAGAGATGGACAACACTGGGATGGTGATGGGCAGAGAGATGGACAACACTGGAGATGGTGCTGTGCAGAGACATGGACAACACTGGAGATGGTGCTGGGCAGAGAGATGGACAACACTGGGATGGTGCTGGGCAGAGAGATGGACAACACTGGAGATGGTGCTGTGCAGAGACATGGACAACACTGGAGATGGTGCTGGGCAGAGAGATGGACAACACTGGGATGGTGCTGGGCAGAGAGATGGACAACACTGGAGATGGTGCTGGGCAGAGACATGGACAACACTGGAGATGGTGCTGGGCAGAGACATTGACAACACTGGAGATGGTGCTGGGCAGAGACATGGACAACACTGGAGATGGTGCTGGGCAGAGACATGGACAACACTGGAGATGGTGCTGGGCAGAGACATTGACAACACTGGAGATGGTGCTGGGCAGAGAGATGGACAACACTGGGATGATGCTGGGCAGAGACATGGACAACACTGGGATGGTGCTGGGCAGAGACATGGACAACACTGGAGATAGTGCTGGGGGGAGACATGGACATGGACAACACTGGAGATGGTGATGGGCAGAGACATGGACAACACTGGGATGGTGATGGGTAGAGAGATGGACAACACTCGAGATGGTTATGGGCAGAGACACGGACAACACTGGGATGGTGTTGGGCAGAGACATGGACAACACTGGGATGGTGCTGGGCAGAGACATGGACAACACTGGGATGGTGCTGAGCAGAGACATGGACAACACTGGGATGGTGCTGGGCAGAGACATGGACAACACTGGGATGGTGCTGGGCAGAGACATGGACAACACTGGAGATGGTGCTGGGCAGAGAGATGGACAACACTGGAGATGGTGCTGGGCAGAGACATGGACAACACTGGGATGGTGATGGGCAGAGAGATGGACAACACTGGGATGGTGCTGGGCAGAGAGATGGACAACACTGGGATGGTGCTGGGCAGAGACATGGACAACACTGGAGATGGTGCTGGGCAGAGAGATGGACAACACTGGAGATGGTGCTGGGCAGAGAGATGGACAACACTGGAGATGGTGATGGGCAGAGACATGGACAACACTGGGATGGTGCTGGGCAGAGACATGGACAACACTGGGATGGTGCTGGGCAGAGATGGACAACACTGGGATGGTGCTGGGCAGAGACATGGACAACACTGGGATGGTGCTGGGCAGAGACATGGACAACACTGGGATGATGCTGGGCAGAGACATGGACAACACTGGGATGGTGCTGGGCAGAGACATGGACAACAATGGGATGGTGCTGGGCAGAGACATGGACAACACTGGGATGGTGCTGGGCAGAGACATGGACAACACTGGGATGGTGCTGGGCAGAGACATGGACAACACTGGAGATGGTGCTGGGCAGAGAGATGGACAACACTGGGATGGTGCTGGGCAAAGACATGGACAACACTGGGATGTTGCTGGGCAGAGAGATGGACAACACTGGGATGGTACTGGGCAGAGACATGGACAACACTGGAGATGGTGCTGGGCAGAGACATGGACAACACTGGAGATGGTGCTGGTAGAGACATGGACAACACTGGAGATGGTGCTGGGTAGAGACATGGACAACACTGGAGATGGTGCTGGGCAGAGACATGGACAACACTGGGATGGTGCTGGGCAGAGACATGGACAACACTGGAGATGGTGCTGGGCAGAGAGATGGACAACACTGGAGATGGTGCTGGGCAGAGAGATGGACAACACTGGAGATGGTGATGGGCAGAGACATGGACAACACTGCTGGGATGGTGCTGGGCAGATACATGGGCAACACTGAAGATGGTGCTGGGCAGAGAGATGGACAACACTGGGATGGTGCTGGGCAGAGACATGGACAACACTGGAGATGGTGCTGGGCAGAGAGATGGACAACACTGGGATGGTGCTGGGCAGAGAGATGTACAACAATGGGATGGTGCTGGGCAGAGACATGGACAACACTGGGATGGTGCTGGGCAGAGACATGGACAACACTGGGATGGTGCTGGGCAGAGACATGGACAACACTGGGATGGTGATGGGCAGAGAGATGGACAACACTTGCGATGGTGCTGGGCAGAGAGATGGACAACACTGGGATGGTGATGGGCAGAGACATGGACAACACTGGAGATGGTGCTGCGCAGAGAGATGGACAACACTGGGATGGTGCTGGGCAGAGAGATGTACAACACTGGGATGGTGCTGGGCAGAGACATGGACAACACTGGGATGGTGCTGGGCAGAGACATGGACAACACTGGGATGGTGCTGGGCAGAGACATGGACAACACTGGGATGGTGCTGGGCAGAGACATGGGCAACACTGGGATGGTGCTGGGCAGAGACATGGACAACACTGGAGATGGTGCTGGGCAGAGAGATGGACAACACTGGGATGGTGCTGGGCAGAGAGATGGACAATACTGGGATGGTGCTGGGCAGAGACATGGACAACACTGGGATGGTGCTGGGCAGAGACATGGACAACACTGGAGATGGTGCTGGGCAGAGACATGGACAACACTGGAGATTGTGCTGGGCAGAGACATTGACAACACTGGAGATGGTGCTGGGCAGAGACATGGACAACACTGGAGATGGTGCTGGGCAGAGACATGGACAACACTGGAGATGGTGCTGGGCAGAGACATTGACAACACTGGAGATGGTGCTGGGCAGAGAGATGGACAACACTGGAGATAGTGCTGGGGGGAGACATGGACAACACTGGAGATGGTGATGGGCAGAGACATGGACAACACTGGAGATGGTGCTGTGCAGAGACATGGACAACACTGGAGATGGTGCTGGGCAGAGAGATGGACAACACTGGGATGGTGCTGGGCAGAGAGATGGACAACACTGGGCGGTGCTGGGCAGCGAGATGGACAACACTGGAGATGGTGCTGGGGGGAGACATGGACAACACTGGAGATGGGGCTGGGCAGGGAGATGGACAACACTGGGATGGTGATGGGTAGAGACATGGACAACACTGGGATGGTGCTGAGCAGAGACATGGACAACACTGGGATGGTGCTGGGCAGAGACATGGACAACACTGGGATGGTGCTGGGCAGAGACATGGACAACACTGGGATGGTGCTGAGCAGAGACATGGACAACACTGGGATGGTGCTGGGCAGAGACATGGACAACACTGGGATTGTGCTGGGCAGAGACATGGACAACACTGGGATGGTGCTGGGCAGAGACATGGACAACACTGGAGATGGTGCTGGGCAGAGAGATGGACAACACTGGAGATGGTGCTGGGCAGAGACATGGACAACACTGGGATGGTGATGGGCAGAGAGATGGACAACACTGGGATGGTGCTGGGCAGAGAGATGGACAACACTGGGATGGTGCTGGGCAGAGACATGGACAACACTGGAGATGGTGCTGGGCAGAGAGATGGACAACACTGGAGATGGTGCTGGGCAGAGAGATGGACAACACTGGAGATGGTGATGGGCAGAGACATGGACAACACTGGGATGGTGCTGGGCAGAGACATGGACAACACTGGGATGGTGCTGGGCAGAGATGGACAACACTGGGATGGTGATGGGCAGAGAGATGTACAACACTGGGATGGTGCTGGGCAGAGACATGGACAACACTGGGATGGTGATGGGCAGAGACATGGACAACACTGGGATGGTGCTGGGCAGAGACATGGACAACACTGGGATGGTGCTGGGCAGAGACATGGACAACACTGGAGATGGTGCTGGGCAGAGACATGGACAACACTGGGATGGTGCTGGGCAGAGAGATGGACAATACTGGGATGGTGCTGGGCAGAGACATGGACAACACTGGGATGGTGCTGGGCAGAGACATGGACAACACTGGAGATGGTGCTGGGCAGAGACATGGACAACACTGGAGATTGTGCTGGGCAGAGACATTGACAACACTGGAGATGGTGCTGGGCAGAGACATGGACAACACTGGAGATGGTGCTGGGCAGAGACATGGACAACACTGGAGATGGTGCTGGGAGGAGACATGGACAACACTTGAGATAGTGCTGGGCAGAGACATGGACAACACTGGAGATGGTGCTGGGCAGAGACATGGACAACACTGGAGATGGTGCTGGGCAGAGACATGGACAACACTGGAGATGGTGCTGGGCAGAGACATTGACAACACTGGAGATGGTGCTGGGCAGAGAGATGGACAACACTGGAGATAGTGCTGGGGGGAGACATGGACAACACTGGAGATGGTGCTGGGCAGAGACATGGACAACACTGGAGATGGTGCTGTGCAGAGACATGGACAACACTGGAGATGGTGCTGGGCAGAGAGATGGACAACACTGGGATGGTGCTGGGCAGAGAGATGGACAACACTGGGCGGTGCTGGGCAGCGATATGGGCAACACTGGAGATGGTGCTGGGGGGAGACATGGACAACACTGGAGATGGTGCTGGGTAGAGAGATGGACAACACTGGAGATGGTGATGGGTAGAGAGATGGACAACACTCGAGATGGTTATGGGCAGAGACACGGACAACACTGGGATGGTGCTGGGCAGAGACATGGACAACACTGGAGATGGTGCTGGGCAGAGAGATGGACAACACTGGGATGGTGCTGGGCAGAGAGATGGACAACACTGGGATGGTCCTGGGCTGAGAGATGGAAAACACTGGAGAAGGTGCTGGGGGGAGACATGGACAACACTGGAGATGGTGCTGGGCAGAGAGATGGCCAACACTGAGATGGTGATGGGTAGAGACATGGACAACACTGGAGATTGTGCTGGGCAGAGACATGGACAACACTGGAGATGGTGCTGGGCAGAGACATGGACAACACTGGAGATGGTGCTGGGCAGAGACATGGACAACACTGGAGATGGTGCTGGGGGGAGACATGGACAACACTGGAGTTGGTGCTGGGCAGAGACATGGACAACACTGGAGATGGTGCTGGGCAGAGACATGGACAACACTGGAGATGGTGCTGGGCAGAGACATGGACAACACTGGAGATGGTGCTGGGGGGAGACATGGACAACACTGGAGATGGTGATGGGTAGAGACATGGACAACACTGGGATGGTGCTGGGCAGCGATATGGGCAACACTGGAGATGGTGCTGGGGGGAGACATGGACAACACTGGAGATGGTGCTGGGTAGAGAGATGGACAACACTGGAGATGGTGATGGGTAGAGAGATGGACAACACTCGAGATGGTTATGGGCAGAGACACGGACAACACTGGGATGGTGCTGGGCAGAGACATGGACAACACTGGAGATGGTGCTGGGCAGAGAGATGGACAACACTGGGATGGTGCTGGGCAGAGAGATGGACAACACTGGGATGGTCCTGGGCTGAGAGATGGAAAACACTGGAGAAGGTGCTGGGGGGAGACATGGACAACACTGGAGATGGTGCTGGGCAGAGAGATGGCCAACACTGAGATGGTGATGGGTAGAGACATGGACAACACTGGAGATTGTGCTGGGCAGAGACATGGACAACACTGGAGATGGTGCTGGGCAGAGACATGGACAACACTGGAGATGGTGCTGGGCAGAGACATGGACAACACTGGAGATGGTGCTGGGGGGAGACATGGACAACACTGGAGTTGGTGCTGGGCAGAGACATGGACAACACTGGAGATGGTGCTGGGCAGAGACATGGACAACACTGGAGATGGTGCTGGGCAGAGACATGGACAACACTGGAGATGGTGCTGGGGGGAGACATGGACAACACTGGAGATGGTGATGGGTAGAGACATGGACAACACTGGGATGGTGCTGGGCAGAGACATGGACAAAACTGGAGATGGTGCTGGGCAGAGAGATGGTCAACACTGGGATGGTGCTGGGCAGAGAGATGGACAACACTGGGATGGTGCTGGGCAGAGAGATGGACAACACTGGGATGGTGCTGGGCAGAGAGATGGACAACACTGGGATGGTGCTGGGCAGATAGATGGACAACACTGGAGATGGTGATGGGTAGAGACATGGACAACACTGGAGATGGTGCTGGGTAGAGACATGGACAACACTGGGACTGCTGGAGATGGAATGGCAGTTGGAGGAAGATTGAATAAACCCCCAGTGCAATCAGCTAACATGCAATCAATGGAAAATAAAATTGATGACCTACGAGGAAGATGAAACTACCAACGGGACATTAAAACTGTAATATCTTCTGCTTCATTGAGTCGTGGCTGAACGACGACATGACCAACATACAGCGGGATCGTTACACGCTGTATCAGCAGGATAGAACAGCAGAGTCTGGTAAGACAAGGTGGGAGGGGTCGGACTATGTATATTTGTAAACAACAGCTGGTGTACGATATCTAAGGAAGTCTCATGGTTTTGCTCGCCTGAGGTAGAGTATCTCATGATAAGCTGTAGCCCACACTATTTACCTAGAGAGTTTACATCTGTATCTGTCTACATACCAGCACAGACCGATGCACTAAGACCACACTCAATGACTTGTATTACAACATAAGCAAAGAATATGCTCATCCAGAGGCGGCACTCCTAGTGGCCGGGGACTTTAATGCAGGGAACCTTAAATCTGTTTTACCAAATGTCTATCAGCATGTTCAATGGGCAACCAGTGGGAAAAAACTCTAGACTACCTTTACTCCACACACAGAGACGCGTATAAAGCTCTCCCTCGCCCTCCATTTGGCAAATCTGACCATAATTCTATCCTCCTGACTCCTGCTTACAAGCAAAAATTAAAGCAGGAAGCACCAGTGACACGCTCAATACAAAAGTGGTCAGATGAAGCAGATGCTAAGCCACAGGACCCTTTTGCTAGCACAGACTGGAATATGTTCCCGGGATTCTTCCGATGGCATTGAGGAGTACACCACATCAGTCATTGGCTTCATCAATAAGTGCATCGAGGACGTCGTCGTCACAGTGACTGTACATACATAACCCAACCAGAAGCCATATATTACAGGCAACATTCGCACTCAGCTAAAGGGTAGAGCTGCCGCTTTCAAGGAGTGGGACTCTACGGGCAGCCCCCAGGTGGTAAGGTTAGGTAACAACACATTTTCCACGCTGATCTTCAACACAGGGGCCCCTCAGGGGTGCGTACTCAGTCTCCTCCTGTACTCCCTGTTCACTCATGACTGCACAGCCAGGCACGACTCCAACACCAACATTAAGTTTGCCGATGAAACAACAGTGGTAGGCCTGATCACCAACAACGACGAGACATCCTAGGGAGGAGGTCAGAGACCTGGACGTGTGGTGCTGGGACAACAAATTCTCCCTCAACGTGAACAAGACAAAGGAGATGATTGTGGACTACAGGAAAAGAGGACCGAGCACGCCCTCATTCTCATCGAAAGGGATGTAGTGGAGCAGGTCGAGAGCTTCAAGTGTCAACATAACAAACAAAATAACATGGTCCAAGCACACCAAGACAGTCATGAAGAGGGCCCGACAAAACCTATTCCCACTCAGGTGACTGAAAAGATTTGGCATGGGTCCTCAGATCCTAAAAAGGTTCTACAGCTTCACCATCGAGAGCATCATGACTGGTTGCATCACTGCCTGGTACGGCAACTGCTCGGCATCTGACCGTAAGGCACTACAGAGGGTAGTGGGTACGGCCCAGGGCCAAGCTTCCTGCCATCCAGGACCTCTGTACCAGGCGGTGTCAGAGGAAGGCCCTAAAAATAATCAAAGACTCCAGCCACCATAGGCATAGAGCGTTCTCTCTGCTACCGCAAGTGGTACCGGAATGCCAAGACTAGGTCCAAGAGGCTTAAAAACAGCTTCTACCCCCAAGCCATAAGACTACTGAACATCTAATAAAATGGCTACCCAGACTATTTGCATTGCCCCCCCCACCCATCTTCTACGCTGCTGCTAGTCTCTGTTATTATCTATGCATAGAGACTTTAATAACTCTAACTACATGTACATATTACCTCAATTACCTCGACTAACCGGTGCCCATGCACTTTGACTCTGTACCGGTACCCCCTGTATATAGCCTCCATATTGACTCTGTACCGGTACCCTTGTGTATATAGCCTCCACATTGACTCTGTACCGGTACCCCCTGTATATAGCCTCCACATTGACTCTGTACCGGTACCCCCTGTATATAGCCTCCACATTGACTCTGTACCATAATAACCTGTATATAGCCTCCACTTTGACTCTGTACAGGTACCCCCTGTATATAGCCTCCATATTGACTCTGTACCGGTACCCTTGTGTATATAGCCTCCACATTGACTCTGTACCGGTACCCCCTGTATATAGCCTCCACATTGACTCTGTACCGGTACCCCCTGTATTTAGCCTCCACATTGACTCTGTACCAGTACCCCCTGTATATAGCATCCACATGGACTCTATACTGGTTCCCCCTGTATATGGCCTCCACAATGACTCTGAACCGGTAACCCCTGTATATAGCCTCCACATTGACTCTGTACCATAATAACCTGTATATAGCCTCCACATTGACTCTGTACCGGTACCCCCTGTATATAGCCTCCATATTGACTCTGTACCGGTACCCCCTGTAAATAGCCTCCACATTGACTCTGTACCGGTACCCCTGTATATAGCCTCCACATTGACTCTGTACCAGTACCCCCTGTATATAGTCTCCACATTGACTCTGTACCGGAATACCCTGCATATAGCCTCCACATTGACTCTGTACTGGTACCCCCTGTATATAGCCTCCACATTGACTCTGTACCGGTACCCCCTGTATATAGCCTCCATATTGACTCTGTACCGGTACCCCCTGTATATAGCCTCCACATTGACTCTGTACCGGTACCCCCTTTATATAGCCTCCACATTGACTCTGTACCGTTACCCCCTGTATATAGCCTCCACATTGACTCTGTACCATAATAACCTGTATATAGCCTCCACATTGACTCTGTACCGGTACCCCCTGTATATAGCCTCCACATTGACTCTGTACCGGTACCCCCTGTATATAGCCTCCACATTGACTCTATACTGGTTCCCCCTGTTTATAGTATCCACATTGACTCTGTACTGGTACGCCCCTGTATATAGCCTCCACATTGACTCTGTACCATAATAACCTGTATATAGCCTCCACATTGACTCTGTACCGGTACACCCTGTATATAGCCTCCACATTGACTCTGTACCGGTACCCCCTGTATATAGCCTCCATATTGACTCTGTACCGGTACCCCCTGTATATAGCCTCCACATTGACTCTGTACCGGTACCCCCTGTATTTAGCCTCCACATTGACTCTGTACCGGTACCCCTGTATTTAGCCTCCACATTGACTCTGTACCGGTACCCTCTGTATATAGCCTCCACATTGACTCTGTACCATAATAACCTGTATATAGCCTCCACATTGACTCTGTACCGTAATACCCTGTATATAGCCTCCACATTGACTCTGTACCGATACCTCCTGTATATAGCCTCCACATTGACTCTGTACTGGTACCCCCCTGTAAATAGCCTCCACATTGACTCTGTACTGGTACCCCCTGTATATAGCCTCCACATTGACTCTGTACCGGTACCCCCTGTATATAGCCTCCACATTGACTCTGTACCGGTACCCCTGTATATAGCCTCCACATTGACTCTGTACCAGTACCCCCTGTATATAGTCTCCACATTGACTCTGTACCGGAATACCCTGCATATAGCCTCCACATTGACTCTGTACTGGTACCCCCTGTATATAGCCTCCACATTGACTCTGTACCGGTACCCCCTGTATATAGCCTCCACATTGACTCTGTACCGGTACCCCCTGTATATAGCCTCCACATTGACTCTGTACCATAATAACCTGTATATAGCCTCCACTTTGACTCTGTACAGGTACCCCCTGTATATAGCCTCCATATTGACTCTGTACCGGTACCCTTGTGTATATAGCCTCCACATTGACTCTGTACCGGTACCCCCTGTATATAGCCTCCACATTGACTCTGTACCGGTACCCCCTGTATTTAGCCTCCACATTGACTCTGTACCAGTACCCCCTGTATATAGCATCCACATGGACTCTATACTGGTTCCCCCTGTATATGGCCTCCACAATGACTCTGAACCGGTAACCCCTGTATATAGCCTCCACATTGACTCTGTACCATAATAACCTGTATATAGCCTCCACATTGACTCTGTACCGGTACCCCCTGTATATAGCCTCCACATTGACTCTGTACCGGTACCCCCTGTATATAGCCTCCACATTGACTCTGTACCGGTACCCCTGTATATAGCCTCCACATTGACTCTGTACCAGTACCCCCTGTATATAGTCTCCACATTGACTCTGTACCGGAATACCCTGCATATAGCCTCCACATTGACTCTGTACTGGTACCCCCTGTATATAGCCTCCACATTGACTCTGTACCGGTACCCCCTGTATATAGCCTCCACATTGACTCTGTACCGGTACCCCCTGTATATAGCCTACACATTGACTCTGTACCATATTAACCTGTATATAGCCTTCACATTGACTCTGTACCGGTACCCCCTTTATATAGCCTCCACATTGACTCTGTACCGTTACCCCCTGTATATAGCCTCCACATTGACTCTGTACCATAATAACCTGTATATAGCCTCCACATTGACTCTGTACCGGTACCCCCTGTATATAGCCTCCACATTGACTCTGTACCGGTACCCCCTGTATATAGCCTCCACATTGACTCTATACTGGTTCCCCCTGTTTATAGTATCCACATTGACTCTGTACTGGTACGCCCCTGTATATAGCCTCCACATTGACTCTGTACCATAATAACCTGTATATAGCCTCCACATTGACTCTGTACCGGTACACCCTGTATATAGCCTCCACATTGACTCTGTACCGGTACCCCCTGTATATAGCCTCCATATTGACTCTGTACCGGTACCCCCTGTATATAGCCTCCACATTGACTCTGTACCGGTACCCCCTGTATTTAGCCTCCACATTGACTCTGTACCGGTACCCCCTGTATTTAGCCTCCACATTGACTCTGTACCGGTACCCTCTGTATATAGCCTCCACATTGACTCTGTACCATAATAACCTGTATATAGCCTCCACATTGACTCTGTACCGTAATACCCTGTATATAGCCTCCACATTGACTCTGTACCGATACCTCCTGTATATAGCCTCCACATTGACTCTGTACTAGTACCCCCTGTATATAGCCTCCACATTGACTCTGTACCGGAACCCCCTGTATATAGCCTCCACATTGACTCTGTACCGGTACCCCTGTATATAGCCTCCACATTGACTCTGTACCTGTACCCCCTGTATATAGCCTCCACATTGACTCTGTACCGGTACCCCCTGTATATAGCCTCCACATTGACTCTGTACCGGTAACCCTGTATATAGCCTCCACATTGACTCTGTACCAGTACCCCCTGTATATAGTCTCCACATTGACTCTGTACCGGAATACCCTGCATATAGCCTCCACATTGACTCTGTACTGGTACCCCCTGTATATAGCCTCCACATTGACTCTGTACCGGTACCCCCTGTATATAGCCTCCACATTGACTCTGTACCGGTACCCCCTGTATATAGCCTACACATTGACTCTGTACCATATTAACCTGTATATAGCCTTCACATTGACTCTGTACCGGTACCCCCTTTATATAGCCTCCACATTGACTCTGTACCGTTACCCCCTGTATATAGCCTCCACATTGACTCTGTACCATAATAACCTGTATATAGCCTCCACATTGACTCTGTACCGGTACCCCCTGTATATAGCCTCCACATTGACTCTGTACCGGTACCCCCTGTATATAGCCTCCACATTGACTCTGTACCATAATAACCTGTATATAGCCTCCACATTGACTCTGTACCGGTACACCCTGTATATAGCCTCCACATTGACTCTGTACCGGTACCCCCTGTATATAGCCTCCATATTGACTCTGTACCGGTACCCCCTGTATATAGCCTCCACATTGACTCTGTACCGGTACCCCCTGTATTTAGCCTCCACATTGACTCTGTACCGGTACCCCCTGTATTTAGCCTCCACATTGACTCTGTACCGGTACCCTCTGTATATAGCCTCCACATTGACTCTGTACCATAATAACCTGTATATAGCCTCCACATTGACTCTGTACCGTAATACCCTGTATATAGCCTCCACATTGACTCTGTACCGATACCTCCTGTATATAGCCTCCACATTGACTCTGTACTGGTACCCCCCTGTAAATAGCCTCCACATTGACTCTGTACTGGTACCCCCTGTATATAGTCTCCACATTGACTCTGTACTGGTACCCCCTGTTTATAGTCTCCACATTGACTCTGTACTGGTTCCCCCCTGTAAATAGCCTCCACATTGACTCTGTACCAGTACCCCCTGTATATAGCCTCCACATTGACTCTGTACTGGTACACCCTGTATATAGCCTCCACATTGACTCTGTACCGTAATGACCTGTATATAGCCTCCACTTTTATTTAGTACCATAATATCCTGCATATAGTCCCGTTATTGTTATTTTGGTTAATTTTTATTTATTTTATTTTACCTTTATTTAACCAGGTAGGCAAGTTGAGAACAAGTTCTCATTTACAATTGCGACATGGCCAAGATAAAGCAAAGCAGTTCGACAGATACAACAACACAGAGTTACACATGGAGTAAAACAAACATACAGTCAATAATAAAGTATAAACAAGTCTATATACAATGTGAGCAAATGAGGTGAGAAGGGAGGTAAAGGCAAAAAGGCCATGGTGGCAAGGTAAATACAATATAGCAAGTAAAACACTGGAATGGTAGCTTTGCAATGGAAGAATGTGCAAAGTAGAAATAAAAATAATGGGGTGCAAAGGAGCAAAATAAATAAATAAATTAAATACAGTTGGGAAAGAGGTAGTTGATAGGGCTAAATTATAGGTGGGCTATGTACAGGTGCAGTAATCTGTGAGCTGCTCTGACAGTTGGTGCTTAAAGCTAGTGAGGGAGATAAGTGTTTCCAGTTTCAGAGATTTTTGTAGTTCGTTCCAGTCATTGGCAGCAGAGAACTGGAAAGAGAGGCGGCCAAAGAAAGAATTGGTTTTGGGGGTGACTAGAGAGATATACCTGCTGGAGCGTGTGCTACAGGTGGGAGATGCTATGGTGACCAGCGAGCTGAGATAAGGGGGGACTTTACCTAGCAGGGTCTTGTAGATGACATGGAGCCAGTGGGTTTGGCGACGAGTATGAAGCGAGGGCCAGCCAACGAGAGCGTACAGGTCGCAATGGTGGGTAGTATATGGGGCTTTGGTGACAAAACGGATTGCACTGTGATAGACTGCATCCAATTTGTTGAGTAGGGTATTGGAGGCTATTTTGTAAATTACATCGCCAAAGGCGAGGATTGGTAGGATGGTCAGTTTTACAAGGGTATGTTTGGCAGCATGAGTGAAGGATGCTTTGTTGCGAAATAGGAAGCCAATTCTAGATTTAACTTTGGATTGGAGATGTTTGATATGGGTCTGGAAGGAGAGTTTACAGTCTAACCAGACACCTAAGTATTTGTAGTTGTCCACGTATTCTATGTCAGAGCCGTCCAGAGTAGTGATGTTGGACAGGCGGGTAGGTGCAGGTAGCGATCGGTTGAAGAGCATGCATTTAGTTTTACTTGTATTTAAGAGCAATTGGAGGCCACGGAAGGAGAGTTGTATGGCATTGAAGCTTGCCTGGAGGGTTGTTAACACAGTGTCCAAAGAAGGGCCGGAAGTATACAGAATGGTGTCGTCTGCGTAGAGGTGGATCAGAGACTCACCAGCAGCAAGAGCGACCTCATTAATGTATACAGAGAAGAGAGTCGGTCCAAGAATTGAACCCTGTGGCACCCCCATGGAGACTGCCAGAGGTCCGGACAACAGACCCTCCGATTTGACACAATGAACTCTATCAGAGAAGTAGTTGGTAAACCAGGCGAGGCAATCATTTGAGAAACCAAGGCTGTTGAGTCTGCCGATGAGGATGTGGTGATTGACAGAGTCGAAAGCCTTGGCTAGATCAATGAATACGGCTGCACAGTAATGTTTCTTATCGATGGCGGTTAAGATATCGTTTAGGACCTTGAGCGTGGCTGAGGTGCACCCATGATCAGCTCTGAAACCAGATTGCATAGCAGAGAAGGTATGGTGAGATTCAAAATGGTCGGTAATCTGTTTGTTGACTTGGCTTTCGAAGACCTTAGAAAGGCATGGTAGGATAGATATAGGTCTGTAGCAGTTTGGGTCAAGAGTGTCCCCCCCTTTGAAGAGGGGGATGACCGCAGCTGCTTTCCAATCTTTGGGAATCTCAGACGACACGAAAGAGAGGTTGAACAGGCTAGTAATAGGGGTGGCAACAATTTCGGCAGATAATTTTAGAAAGAAAGGGTCCAGATTGTCTAGCCCGGCTGATTTGTAGGGGTCCAGATTTTGCAGCTCTTTCAGAACATCAGCTGAATGGATTTGGGAGAAGGAGAAATGGGGAAGGCTTGGGCGAGTTGCTGTTGGGGGTGCAGTGCTGTTGACAGGGGTAGGAGTAGCCAGGTGGAAAGCATGGCCAGCAGTAGAAAAATGCTTATTGAAATTGTCAATTATGGTGGATTTATCAGTGGTGACAGTGTTTCCTATCTTCAGTGCAGTGGGCAACTGGGAGGAGGTGTTCTTATTCTCCATGGACTTTACAGTGTCCCAGAACTTTTTTGAGTTAGTGTTGCAAGAAGCAAATTTCTGCTTGAAAAAGCTAGCCTTGGCTTTTCTAACTGCCTGTGTATAATGGTTTCTAGCTTCCCTGAACAGCTGCATATCACGGGGGCTGTTCGATGCTAATGCAGAACGCCATAGGATGTTTTTGTGTTGGTTAAGGGCAGTCAGGTCTGGGGAGAACCAAGGGCTATATCTGTTCCTGGTTCTAAATTTCTTGAATGGGGCATGTTTATTTAAGATGGTTAGGAAGGCATTTTTAAAAAATATCCAGGCATCCTCTACTGACGGGATGAGGTCAATATCCTTCCAGGATACCCCGGCCAGGTCGATTAGAAAGGCCTGCTCGCTGAAGTGTTTCAGGGAGCGTTTTACAGTGATGAGAGGAGGTCGTTTGACCGCTGACCCATTACGGATGCAGGCAATGAGGCAGTGATCGCTGAGATCTTGGTTGAAGACAGCAGAGGTGTATTTAGAGGGGAAGTTGGTTAGGATGATATCTATGAGGGTGCCCGTGTTTAAGGCTTTGGGTAGGTACCTGGTAGGTTCATTGATAATTTGTGTGAGATTGAGGGCATCAAGTTTAGATTGTCGGATGGCTGGGGTGTTAAGCATGTTCCAGTTTAGGTCGCCTAGCAGCACGAGCTCTGAAGATAGATGGGGGGCAATCAGTTCACATATGGTGTCCAGAGCACAGCTGGGGGCAGAGGGTGGTCTATAGCAGGCGGCAATGGTGAGAGACTTGTTTTTAGAGAGGTGGATTTTTAAAAGTAGAAGTTCAAATTGTTTGGGTACAGACCTGGATAGTAGGACAGAACTCTGCAGGCTATCTTTGCAGTAGATTGCAACACCGCCCCCTTTGGCAGTTCTATCTTGTCTGAAAATGTTGTAGTTTGGAATTAAAATGTCTGAATTTTTGGTGGTCTTCCTAAGCCAGGATTCAGACACAGCTAGAACATCTGGGTTGGCAGAGTGTGCTAAAGCAGTGAATAGAACAAACTTAGGGAGGAGGCTTCTAATGTTAACATGCATGAAACCAAGGCTATTACGGTTACAGAAGTCGTCAAAAGAGAGCGCCTGGGGAATAGGAGTGGAGCTAGGCACTGCAGGGCCTGGATTCACCTCTACATCGCCAGAGGAACATAGGAGGAGTAGAATAAGGGTGCGGCTAAAAGCAATAAGAATTGGTCGTCTAGAACGTCTGGAACAGAGAGTAAAAGGAGGTTTCTGGGGGCGATAAAATAGCATCAAGGTATAATGTACAGACAAAGGTAAGGTAGGATGTGAATACAGTGGAGGTAAACCTAGGTATTGAGTGATGAAGAGAGAGATATTGTCTCTAGAAACATCATTGAAACCAGGAGATGTCATTGCATGTGTGGGTGGTGGAACTAATAGGTTGGATAAGGTATAGTGAGCAGGACTAGAGGCTCTACAGTGAAATAAGCCAATAAACACTAACCAGAACAGTAATGGACAAGACATATTGACATTAAGGAGAGGCATGCTTAGTCGAGTGATCAAAAGGGTCCAGTGAGTGGAGAGGTTGGTTGAGGTTCACGGCGATTTAGACAGCTAGCCAGGCCATCGGTAGCAAGCTAGCATAGGATGGAGTCTGTTGTTAGCCACCTCTTGCGTTCGGTCAGTAGATTAGTGGGGTTCCGTGTGGTAGAGGGGATGAATCCAAATCACACAACAACAACAAAAATAAGAACAATAGATATAGTTATAGAGGCCCAAGAAGAAAAGATAATAATAATAAAAATAAATAAATTGTCCGATTGTCTATTCAGATAGCAGCCGGTAAGACAGCTAACGGTTAGCGGGCCGCAGATGGGCGTTCAGGTAACGTCGCGACGGAGGAGCCAGCCGGATCTCCTTCAGGTAGATAACGTCGGCAGTCCAGTTGTGAAGGCCCGGTGGGGCTCCGCGTAGGCAGTGAAACGGGTCCGGATAGGTGACTGCAGCCCAGGAGTGAATGATGGAACTCAGGAGTGATTGACGGAGCTGGCTAGCACCGGAACAATCGATGTTTGCTCCGGAATCGACGAAAGCCGACTGTCACACGGATAGCAGCTAGCTAGCTGTGAGATCCGGGTATGAATGTCCAGAGAGCAGTTGAAATCCAGGGACATGGAGAGAAAAATTGGTCCGGTATGTTCCGTTCCGAGCCGCGCTGCGCCGTACAAAACTGGCGATAGATTTTCGATAGATTTTCGAGCTAAAGGATATCTGATGACCACAAACCGTGGTTAGCTGAATACTAACGATTTGCCAGTAAAGAAGCTAACTAGCTTCTGATTAGCTTCTGGATTAGCTTCTGGGCTAACTCCTGGCTAGCTTCTGGCTAGTTTCTGGCTAGCTTCTTGGAGTTTCTGGCTAGCTTCTTGGAGGATTACAGATCTGAGGTAAATAATACTTTTTTTATAAATATAAATTGGTGAGGCTGGTTGCAGGAGAGTGTTTAGAAGATGAGTTGATGGAAAATAAAAATAAAATGTATGTGAAAAAAGTTGTAAATATATATATATATACAGGACACGACAAGACGAGGACAAAAGACGTCTGAACTGCTATGCGATCTTGGAGGAAAGGGCTGGTCAGTCAGCATTTCACTGTGAGGTCTACACCAGTTGGTTAAGGGCAGGCCAGTCAGCATTTCACTGTGAGGTCTACACCTGTTGGTTAAGGGCTGGTCAGTCAGCATGTCACTGTGAGGTCTTGAAGCATGGTGGTGGCAGCATCATGTGACTAATAACATTTATACCACGGCTTCCAGCCAATCAGCATTGAGGGCTGGACCCCAGTAGTTTATAATGCAGGTTTCAGCACCTCTTAACAGTGTAAAGAAGAACCACCCAGTTTATAATGCAGGTTTCAGCACCTCTTAACAGTGTAAAGAAGAACCACCCAGTTTATAATGCAGGTTTCAGCACCTCTTAACAGTGTAAAGAAGAACCACCCAGTTTATAATGCAGGTTTCAGCACCTCTTAACAGTGTAAAGAAGAAACAGATAATCTGAATGTCAAGGTTTCTCATATTCTCACCTGTCACAGTCATCCAGCTCTCTGGTGATTCTCCAGAGTTGGTACACTTGTAGAGTCCTTCATCTGACTTGGATACTGCAGGGATGGTCATCTCTCCTGTAATCTCAGTCCTGATGAGGGATCCATCTTTGTAGAAATCAGCTGTGATGTCAGAGGGAATTCCCTGATATCTGCAGCGCAGAGTCACAGAATCTCCCTCAGTCACAGGAAGGGCAGGGCTCTCCAGGATCACAGCTCCAGCTGTGTATAATATATAAACATCATATATAAACAGGGCTCTCCAGGATCACAGCTCCAGCTGTATATAATATATAAACATCATATATAAACAGGTCTCTCCAGGATCACAGCTCCAGCTGTATATAATATATAAACATCATATATAAACAGGTCTCTCCAGGATCACAGCACCAGCTGTATATAATATATAAACATCATATATAAACAGGTCTCTCCAGGATCACAGCTCCAGCTGTATATAATATATGAACATCATATATAAACAGGTCTCTCTAGGATCACAGCTCCAGCTGTATATAATATATAAACATCATATATAAACAGGTCTCTCCAGGATCACAGCTCCAGCTGTATATAATATATAAACATCATATATAAACAGGTCTCTCCAGGATCACAGCTCCAGCTGTATATAATATATAAACATCATATATAAACAGGTCTCTCCAGGATCACAGCTCCAGCTATATATAATATATAAACATCATATATAAACAGGTCTGTCCAGGATCACAGCACCAGCTGTATATAATATTTAAACATCATATATAAACAGGTCTCTCCAGGATCACAGCTCCAGCTGTATATAATATATAAACATCATATATAAACAGGTCTCTCCAGGATCACAGCTCCAGCTGTATATAATATATAAACATCATATATAAACAGGGCTCTCCAGGATCACAGCTCCAGCTGTATATAATATATGAACATCATATATAAACAGGTCTCTCCAGGATCACAGCTCCAGCTGTATATAATATATAAACAGGTCTCTCCAGGATCACAGCTCCAGCTGTATATAATATATAAACATCATATATAAACATAACATCAGCTATCTGAAACCAGATGAACCACTAAACACTATAATGTTAGTAGATGGTGTTTGTGGACATACCATGTACTGTGATGTTGACAGCATTGCTGTGTTCTCCAGACCCAGACTCACACCAGTACACTCCACTGTCTGATGGTATTAGTAACGTGTTGCATGAAGGCCCTTGTTGTTTTCCCCAGTCAGTATTACACTCTGTATGGTTCCCTCTCTCTGCGTTCCTCATCACTCTCCATCCAGCAGAGTTCCCCTGATCCTCACAGCTCAGAGAGACAGACTCATATTCAAAGAACTGAGATCTGTCAGGACTGACACTCAGAGATACTGGAGGAGAGAGAGAGGCTGGAGGAGAGAGAGAGGCTGGAGGAGAGAGAGAGGCTGGAGGAGAGAGAGAGAGAGAGAGAGAGCGAGAGAGGAAGGTAGAGAGGAAGAAAGAGAGAGGAAGTTTGGAAGGAGGAGAGAGAGAGAGAGATCATGAGAAGAAGAGCTCCGTTTAGCATAAAAATAAATGCTTTGTCATATCCGTGGTATACGTTTCTCATATACCATTGCTTCCAGCCAATCAGCATTCAGGGCTGGAACCATCCAGTTTATAATGCAGGTTTCAGCACCTCTTAACAGTGTAAAGAAGAACCACCCAGTTTATAATGCAGGTTTCAGCATCTCTTAACAGTGTCAAGAAGAACCACCCAGTTTATAATGCAGGTTTCAGCACCTCTTAACAGTGTAGAGAAGAACCACCCAGTTTATAATGCAGGTTTCAGCACCTCTTAACAGTGTAGAGAAGAACCACCCAGTTTATAATGCAGGTTTCAGCACCTCTTAACAGTGTAAAGAAGAACCAGATCATCTGAATGTCAAGGTTTCTCATATTCTCACCTGTCACAGTCATCCAGCTCTCTGGTGATTCTCCTTTAGAGATGGTACACTTGTAGAGTCCTTCATCTGACTTGGATACTGCAGGGATGGTCATCTCTCCTGTAGTCGCATTCCTGATGAGGGATCCATCTTTGTAGAAATCAGCTGTGAGGTCAGAGGGAGTTCCCTGATATCTGCAGCGCAGAGTCACAGAATCTCCCTCAGTCACAGGAAGGGCAGGGCTCTCCAGGATCACAGCTCCATCTGTATATAATATACAAACATCATATATAAACAGGTCTCTCCAGGATCACAGCTCCAGCTGTATATAAATATATAAACATCATATATAAACAGGTCTCTCCAGGATCACAGCTCCAGCTGTATATAATATATAAACATCATATATAAACAGGTCTCTCCAGGATCACAGCTCCAACTGTATATAATATATAAACATCATATATAAACAGGTCTCTCCAGGATCACAGCTCCAGCTGTATATAATATATAAACAGGTCTCTCCAGGATCACAGCTCCAGCTGTATATAATATATAAACATCATATATAAACATAACATCAGCTATCTGAAACCAGATGAACCACTAAACACTATAATGTTAGTAGATGGTGTTTGTGGACATACCATGTACTGTGATGTTGACAGCGTTGCTGTGTTTTCCAGACCCAGACTCACACCAGTACACTCCACTGTCTGATGGTATTAGTGACACGATGCATGAAGACCCTTGTGGTTTTCCCCATTTTCTTCCACAATCTGAACGCACCCCAGAGACTGTGTATCTCTTCAGTCTCCATCCAGCAGAGTTCCCCTGAACCTCACAGCTCAGAGAGACAAACTCATATTCAAAGAACTGAGATTTGTCAGGACTGACACTCAGAGAGGCAGGAAGAGAGAGATCTGAGAGAGAGAGGGAGAGAGGGAGGGAAAGAGGGA
This sequence comes from Oncorhynchus clarkii lewisi, assembly GCF_045791955.1. NCBI lineage: Eukaryota > Metazoa > Chordata > Actinopteri > Salmoniformes > Salmonidae > Oncorhynchus > Oncorhynchus clarkii. Next base: position 58,380 of record NW_027258523.1, read on the forward strand.
GAGAGAGAGAGAGAGAGAGAGAGAGAGAGAGAGGGAGAGAGGGAGAGGAAGGTAGAGAGGAGGAGAGAGAGAGGAAGGTGGAAGGAGGAGAGAGAGAGAATGAGAAGAAGAGCTCCGTTTAGCATAAAAATAAATGCTTTGTCATACCCGTGCTATACGTTTCTCATATACCATTGCTTCCAGCCAATCAGCATTCAGGACTGGAACCACCCAGTTTATAATGCAGGTTTCAGCACCTCTTGACAGTGTAAAGAAGAACCACCCAGTTTATAATGCAGGTTTCAGCACCTCTTAACAGTGTAAAGAAGAACCACCCAGTTTATAATGCAGGTTTCAGCACCTCTTAACAGTGTAAAGAAGAACCACCCAGTTTATAATGCAGGTTTCAGCACCTCTTAACAGTGTAAAGAAGAACCACCCAGTTTATAATGCAGGTTTCAGCACCTCTTAACAGTGTAAAGAAGAACCACCCAGTTTATAATGCAGGTTTCAGCACCTCTTAACAGTGTAAAGAAGAACCACCCAGTTTATAATGCAGGTTTCAGCACCTCTTAACAGTGTAAAGAAGAACCACCCAGTTTATAATGCAGGTTTCAGCACCTCTTAACAGTGTAAAGAAGAACCACCCAGTTTATAATGCAGGTTTCAGCACCTCTTAAACAGTGTAAAGAAGAACCACCCAGTTTATAATGCAGGTTTCAGCACCTCTTAACAGTGTAAAGAAGAACCAGATAATCTGAATGTCAAGGTTTCTCATATTTTCACCTGTCACAGTCATCCAGCTCTCTGGTGATTCTCCTTTAGAGATGGTACACTTGTAGAGTCCTTCATCTGACTTGGATACTGCAGGGATGGTCATCTCTCCTGTAATCTCAGTCCTGATGAGGGATCCATCTTTGTAGAAATCAGCTGTGATGTCAGAGGGAATTCCCTGATATCTGCAGCGCAGAGTCACAGAATCTCCCTCAGTCACAGGAAGGGCAGGTCTCTCCAGGATCACAGCTCCATCTGTATATAATATACAAACATCATATATAAACAGGTCTCTCCAGGATCACAGCTCCAGCTGTATATAATATATAAACAGGGCTCTCCAGGATCACAGCTCCAGCTGTATATAATATATAAACATCATATATAAACAGGTCTCTCCAGGATCACAGCTCCAGCTGTATATAATATATAAACATCATATATAAACAGGTCTCTCCAGGATCACAGCTCCAGCTGTATATAATATATAAACATCATATATAAACAGGTCTCTCCAGGATCACAGCTCCAGCTGTATATAATATTTAAACATCATATATAAACAGGTCTCTCCAGGATCACAGCTCCAGCTGTATATAATATATAAACAGGTCTCTCCAGGATCACAGCTCCAGCTGTATATAATATATAAACATCATATATAAACAGGTCTCTCCAGGATCACAGCTCCAGCTGTATATAATATATAAACAGGTCTCTCCAGGATCACAGCTCCAGCTGTATATAATATATAAACATCATATATAAACAGGTCTCTCCAGGATCACAGCTCCAGCTGTATATAATATATAAACATCATATATAAACAGGTCTCTCCAGGATCACAGCTCCAGCTGTATATAATATATAAACAGGTCTCTCCAGGATCACAGCTCCAGCTGTATATAATATATAAACATCATATATAAACAGGTCTCTCCAGGATCACAGCTCCAGCTGTATATAATATATAAACAGGTCTCTCCAGGATCACAGCACCAGCTGTATATAATATATAAACATCATATATAAACAGGTCTCTCCAGGATCACAGCTCCAGCTGTATATAATATATAAACAGGTCTCTCCAGGATCACAGCTCCAGCTGTATATAATATATAAACAGGTCTCTCCAGGATCACAGCTCCAGCTGTATATAATATATAAACAGGTCTCTCCAGGATCACAGCTCCAACTGTATATAATATATAAACATCATATATAAACAGGTCTCTCCAGGATCACAGCTCCAGCTGTATATAATATATAAACATCATATATAAACAGGTCTCTCCAGGATCACAGCTCCAGCTGTATATAATATATAAACAGGTCTCTCCAGGATCACAGCACCAGCTGTATATAATATATAAACATCATATATAAACAGGTCTCTCCAGGATCACAGCTCCAGCTGTATATAATATATAAACAGGGCTCTCCAGGATCACAGCTCCAGCTGTATATAATATATAAACATCATATATAAACAGGTCTCTCCAGGATCACAGCTCCAGCTGTATATAATATATAAACAGGTCTCTCCAGGATCACAGCTCCAGCTGTATATAATATATAAACATCATATATAAACATAACATCAGCTATCTGAAACCAGATGAACCACTAAACACTATAATGTCAGTAGATGGTGTTTGTGGACATACCATGTACTGTGATGTTGACAGCATTGCTGTGTTCTCCAGACCCAGACTCACACCAGTACTCTCCACTGTCTGATGGTATTAGTGACACGATGCATGAAGACCCTTGTGGTTTTCCCCATTTTCTTCCACAATCTGAACGCACCCCAGAGACTGTGTATCTCTTCAGTCTCCATCCAGCAGAGTTCCCCTGAACCTCACAGCTCAGAGAGACAAACTCATATTCAAAGAACTGAGATTTGTCAGGACTGACACTCAGAGAGGCAGGAAGAGAGAGATCTGAGAGAGAGAGGGAGAGAGGGAGGGAAAGAGGGAGAGAGAGAGAGAGAGAGAGAGAGAGAGAGAGAGGGAGAGAGGGAGAGGAAGGTAGAGAGGAGGAGAGAGAGAGGAAGGTGGAAGGAGGAGAGAGAGAGAATGAGAAGAAGAGCTCCGTTTAGCATAAAAATAAATGCTTTGTCATACCCGTGCTATACGTTTCTCATATACCATTGCTTCCAGCCAATCAGCATTCAGGACTGGAACCACCCAGTTTATAATGCAGGTTTCAGCACCTCTTGACAGTGTAAAGAAGAACCACCCAGTTTATAATGCAGGTTTCAGCACCTCTTAACAGTGTAAAGAAGAACCACCCAGTTTATAATGCAGGTTTCAGCACCTCTTAACAGTGTAAAGAAGAACCACCCAGTTTATAATGCAGGTTTCAGCACCTCTTAACAGTGTAAAGAAGAACCACCCAGTTTATAATGCAGGTTTCAGCACCTCTTAACAGTGTAAAGAAGAACCACCCAGTTTATAATGCAGGTTTCAGCACCTCTTAACAGTGTAAAGAAGAACCACCCAGTTTATAATGCAGGTTTCAGCACCTCTTAACAGTGTAAAGAAGAACCACCCAGTTTATAATGCAGGTTTCAGCACCTCTTAACAGTGTAAAGAAGAACCACCCAGTTTATAATGCAGGTTTCAGCACCTCTTAACAGTGTAAAGAAGAACCACCCAGTTTATAATGCAGGTTTCAGCACCTCTTAACAGTGTAAAGAAGAACCAGATAATCTGAATGTCAAGGTTTCTCATATTTTCACCTGTCACAGTCATCCAGCTCTCTGGTGATTCTCCTTTAGAGATGGTACACTTGTAGAGTCCTTCATCTGACTTGGATACTGCAGGGATGGTCATCTCTCCTGTAATCTCAGTCCTGATGAGGGATCCATCTTTGTAGAAATCAGCTGTGATGTCAGAGGGAATTCCCTGATATCTGCAGCGCAGAGTCACAGAATCTCCCTCAGTCACAGGAAGGGCAGGGCTCTCCAGGATCACAGCTCCATCTGTATATAATATACAAACATCATATATAAACAGGTCTCTCCAGGATCACAGCTCCAGCTGTATATAATATATAAACAGGGCTCTCCAGGATCACAGCTCCAGCTGTATATAATATATAAACAGGTCTCTCCAGGATCACAGCTCCAGCTGTATATAATATATAAACAGGTCTCTCCAGGATCACAGCTCCAGCTGTATATAATATTTAAACATCATATATAAACAGGGCTCTCCAGGATCACAGCACCAGCTGTATATAATATATAAACATCATATATAAACAGGTCTCTCCAGGATCACAGCTCCAGCTGTATATAATATATAAACAGGTCTCTCCAGGATCACAGCTCCAGCTGTATATAATATTTAAACATCATATATAAACAGGTCTCTCCAGGATCACAGCTCCAGCTGTATATAATATATAAACAGGTCTCTCCAGGATCACAGCTCCAGCTGTATATAATATATAAACATCATATATAAACAGGTCTCTCCAGGATCACAGCTCCAGCTGTATATAATATATAAACAGGTCTCTCCAGGATCACAGCTCCAGCTGTATATAATATATAAACATCATATATAAACAGGTCTCTCCAGGATCACAGCTCCAGCTGTATATAATATATAAACATCATATATAAACAGGTCTCTCCAGGATCACAGCTCCAGCTGTATATAATATATAAACAGGTCTCTCCAGGATCACAGCTCCAGCTGTATATAATATATAAACATCATATATAAACAGGTCTCTCCAGGATCACAGCACCAGCTGTATATAATATATAAACAGGTCTCTACAGGATCACAGCTCCAGCTGTATATAATATATAAACATCATATATAAACAGGTCTCTCCAGGATCACAGCTCCAGCTGTATATAATATATAAACAGGTCTCTCCAGGATCACAGCACCAGCTGTATATAATATATAAACATCATATATAAACAGGTCTCTCCAGGATCACAGCTCCAGCTGTATATAATATATAAACAGGTCTCTCCAGGATCACAGCACCAGCTGTATATAATATATAAACAGGTCTCTCCAGGATCACGGCTCCAGCTGTATATAATATATAAACATCATATATAAACAGGTCTCTCCAGTATCACAGCTCCATCTGTATATAATATATAAACATCATATATAAACAGGTCTCTCCAGGATCACAGCTCCAGCTGTATATAATATATAAACAGGTCTCTCCAGGATCACAGCTCCAGCTGTATATAATATATAAACATCATATATAAACAGGTCTCTCCAGGATCACAGCACCAGCTGTATATAATATATAAACAGGTCTCTCCAGGATCACAGCACCAGCTGTATATCATATATAAACATCATATATAAACAGGTCTCTCCAGGATCACAGCTCCAGCTGTATATAATATATAAACATCATATATAAACAGGTCTCTCCAGGATCACAGCTCCAGCTGTATATAATATATAAACAGGTCTCTCCAGGATCACAGCACCAGCTGTATATAATATATAAACATCATATATAAACAGGTCTCTCCAGGATCACAGCTCCAGCTGTATATAATATATAAACAGGTCTCTCCAGGATCACGGCTCCATCTGTATATAATATATAAACATCATATATAAACAGGTCTCTCCAGGATCACAGCTCCAGCTGTATATAATATATAAACATCATATATAAACAGGTCTCTCCAGTATCACAGCTCCATCTGTATATAATATATAAACATCATATATAAACAGGTCTCTCCAGGATCACAGCTCCATCTGTATATAATATATAAACAGGTCTCTCCAGGATCACAGCTCCATCTGTATATAATATATAAACAGGTCTCTCCAGGATCACAGCTCCAGCTGTATATAATATATAAACATCATATATAAACAGGTCTCTCCAGGATCACAGCTCCATCTGTATATAATATATAAACAGGTCTCTCCAGGATCACAGCTCCAGCTGTATATAATATATAAACAGGTCTCTCCAGGATCACAGCTCCAGCTGTATATAATATATAAACAGGTCTCTCCAGGATCACAGCTCCAGCTGTATATAATATATAAACATCATATATAAACAGGTCTCTCCAGGATCACAGCTCCAGCTGTATATAATATATGAACATCATATATAAACAGGTCTCTCCAGGATCACAGCTCCAGCTGTATATAATATATAAACATCATATATAAACAGGTCTCTCCAGGATCACAGCACCAGCTGTATATAATATATAAACATCATATATAAACAGGTCTCTCCAGGATCACAGCTCCAGCTGTATATAATATATAAACAGGTCTCTCCAGGATCACAGCTCCAGCTGTATATAATATATAAACAGGTCTCTCCAGGATCACGGCTCCAGCTGTATATAATATATAAACAGGTCTCTCCAGGATCACAGCTCCAGCTGTATATAATATATAAACATTATATATAAACAGGTCTCTCCAGGATCACAGCTCCAGCTGTATATAATATATAAACATCATATATAAACAGGTCTCTCCAGGATCACAGCACCAGCTGTATATAATATATAAACATCATATATAAACAGGTCTCTCCAGGATCACAGCTCCAGCTGTATATAATATATAAACAGGTCTCTCCAGGATCACAGCTCCAGCTGTATATAATATATAAACATTATATATAAACAGGTCTCTCCAGGATCACAGCTCCAGCTGTATATAATATATGAACATAATATCAGCTACCTGAAACCAGATGAACCACTAAACACTATAATGTTAGTAGATGGTGTTTGTGGACATACCATGTACTGTGATGTTGACAGCGTTGCTGTGTTTTCCAGACCCAGACTCACACCAGTACACTCCACTGTCTGATGGTATTAGTGACACGATGCATGAAGACCCTTGTGGTTTTCCCCATTTTCTTCCACATTCTGAACGCTCCCCAGAGACTGTGTATCTCTTCAGTCTCCATCCAGCAGAGTTCCCCTGAACCTCACAGCTCAGAGAGACAGACTCTAATTTAAAAAACTGAGATCTGTCAGGACTGACTCTCAGAGATGCTGGATAAGAGAGAACTGAGAGAGAGAGAGAGAGAGAGAGAGAGAGAGAGGGAGAGAGGAAGAGGAAGGTAGAGAGGAGGAGAGAGAGGAAGGTGGAAGGAGGAGAGAGAGAATGAGAAGAAGAGCTCCGTTTAGCATAAAAATAAATGCTTTGTCAGACAGACAAACAGACAGACAGGCTTTGTAATACCTGTGCTATACGTTTCTCATATACCATTGCTTCCAGCCAATCAGCATTCAGGACTGGAACCCCCCAGTTTATAATGCAGGTTTCAGCACCTCTTAACAGTGTAAAGAAGAACCACCCAGTTTATAATGCAGGTTTCAGCACCTCTTAACAGTGTAAAGAAGAACCACCCAGTTTATAATGCAGGTTTCAGCACCTCTTAACAGTGTAAAGAAGAACCACCCAGTTTATAATGCAGGTTTCAGCACCTCTTAACAGTGTAAAGAAGAACCACCCAGTTTATAATGCAGGTTTCAGCACCTCTTAACAGTGTAAAGAAGAACCACCCAGTTTATAATGCAGGTTTCAGCACCTCTTAACAGTGTAAAGAAGAACCACCCAGTTTATAATGCAGGTTTCAGCACCTCTTAACAGTGTAAAGAAGAACCACCCAGTTTATAATGCAGGTTTCAGCACCTCTTAACAGTGTAAAGAAGAACCACCCAGTTTATAATGCAGGTTTCAGCATCTCTTAACAGTGTAAAGAAGAACCACCCAGTTTATAATGCAGGTTTCAGCACCTCTTAACAGTGTAAAGAAGAACCACCCAGTTTATAATGCAGGTTTCAGCACCTCTTAACAGTGTAAAGAAGAACCACCCAGTTTATAATGCAGGTTTCAGCACCTCTTAACAGTGTAAAGAAGAACCACCCAGTTTATAATGCAGGTTTCAGCACCTCTTAACAGTGTAAAGAAGAACCAACCAGATTATAATGCAGGTTTCAGCACCTCTTAACAGTGTAAAGAAGAACCACCCAGGTTATAATGCAGGTTTCAGCACCTCTTAACAGTGTAAAGAAGAACCACCCAGTTTATAATGCAGGTTTCAGCACCTCTTAACAGTGTAAAGAAGAACCACCCAGTTTATAATGCAGGTTTCAGCACCTCTTAACAGTGTAAAGAATAACCACCCAGTTTATAATGCAGGTTTCAGCACCTCTTAACAGTGTAAAGAAGAACCACCCAGTTTATAATGCAGGTTTCAGCACCTCTTAACAGTGTAAAGAAGAACCAGATAATCTGAATGTCAAGGTTTCTCATATTCTCACCTGTCACAGTCATCCAGCTCTCTGGTGATTCTCCTTCAGAGTTGTTACACTTGTAGAGTCCTTCATCTGACTTGGAAACTGCAGGGATGGTCATCTCTCCTGTAGTCTCAGTCCTGATGAGGGATCCATCTTTGTAGAAATCAGCTGTGAGGTCAGTGTGAGTTCCCTGATATCTGCAGCGCAGAGTCACAGAATCTCCCTCAGTCACAGGAAGGGCAGGGCTCTCCAGGATCACAGCTCCATCTGTATATAATATATAAACATCATATATAAACAGGTCTCTCCAGGATCACAGCTCCATCTGTATATAATATATAAACAGGTCTCTCCAGGATCACAGCTCCATCTGTATATAATATATAAACATCATATATAAACAGGTCTCTCCAGGATCACAGCTCCAGCTGTATATAATATATAAACATCATATATAAACAGGTCTCTCCAGGATCACAGCTCCAGCTGTATATAATATATAAACAGGTCTCTCCAGGATCACAGCACCAGCTGTATATAATATATAAACAGGTCTCTCCAGGATCACAACTCCAGCTGTATATAATATATAAACAGGTCTCTCCAGGATCACAACTCCAGCTGTATATAATATATAAACATCATATATAAAACAGGTCTCTCCAGGATCACAGCACCAGCTGTATATAATATATAAACATCATATATAAACAGGTCTCTCCAGGATCACAACTCCAGCTGTATATAATATATAAACATCATATATAAAACAGGTCTCTCCAGGATCACAGCACCAGCTGTATATAATATATAAACATCATATATAAACAGGTCTCTCCAGGATCACAACTCCAGCTGTTTATAATATATAAACATCATATATAAACAGGTCTCTCCAGGATCACGGCTCCAGCTGTATATAATATATAAACATCATATATAAACATAACATCAGCTATCTGAAACCAGATGAACCACTAAACACAATAATGTTAGTAGATGGTGTTTGTGGACATACCAGGTACTGTGATGTTGACAGAGTTGCTGTGTTCTCCAGATCCAGACTCACACCAGTACACTCCACTGTATGATTTTATTAGTGACACGTTGCATGAAGATCCTTCTGGTTTTCCCCATTTTCTTCCACAATCTGAACGCTCCCCAGAGACTATGGATCTCTTCACTCTCCATCCAGCAGATTTCCCCTGAACCGCACAGCTCAGAGAGACAGACTCAAATTCAAAGAACTGAGATCTGTCAGGACTGACACTCAGAGAGGCTGGAAGAGAGAGATCAAAGAAAGAGAGGGAGAGAGAGAGAGAGAGTTTTGTTGTCTAAAGTAAATTATTAAATACTCTAACAGAGATACTGAAACACAGCAGAGAGGCTATTCTCTAGCTGTTTAACTTAGTGATGAGGGTAGGATACCTGCCACCCCAATATACAGAATAAGGACTGACATCTCTGTCAGTAATAACTAAGTTTAAGTAGTGTTAGTGTAGGGGTAGGTATGGTTAGTGTAGGGGTAGGTAGGGTTAGTGTAGGGGTAGGTAGGGTTAGTGTAGGGTAGGTAGGGTTAGTGTAGGGTAGGTAGGGTTAGTGTAGGGTAGGTAGGGTTAGTTTAGGGTAGGTAGGGTTAGTGTGGGGTAGGTAGGGTTAGTGTGGGGTAGGTAGGGTTAGTGTGGGGTAGGTAGGGTTAGTGTGGGCTCTTTAAGGTTAGTTTGGGGTAGGTCGGGTTAGTGTGGGGTTGGTAGGGTTAGTGTGGGCTCTTTAAGGTTAGTTTGGGGTAGGTCGGGTTAGTGTGGGGTTGGTAGGGTTAGTGTGGGGTAGGTAAGGTTAGTGTGGGGTAGATAGGAGGTAGTTTAGGGTAGATATTATGGTATATGTGGTGTTCTCTGTAATTATTGGGACAATTTCCATTTCCACAGAGGGTTCTACCTGGAACCAAAAAGGGTTCTACCTGGAACCAAACCAGACAGACGAGAAACCTTTTGGACCGTTTTATATAAGTGTGCAGGACATCATAGAACAACATGGAGGGTCAGAGAAATGCTTGACTAGAGACTGAGCAGGACTTCCTTCTCCAAATATGACTCAGAGGAATTTATCTCTTGAAATATAATAAAGATGTAAAAATATATATCATTTTAAGCAAATCTTAATTAATTAAATCTGTTCGTTAAATCTGTTTGATGAAAATGTAGAGACAGATGATCTATCTGGTCTGTCATAATATAATAGAGACAGTAGATCTAGCTGGTCTGTCATAATATAATAGAGACAGTAGATCTAGCTTGTCTGTCATAATATAATAGAGACAGTATATTGAGCTGGTCTGTCATAATATAATAGAGACAGTAGATCTATCTGGTCTGTCATAATATAATAGAGACAGTAGATCTAGCTGGTCTGTCATAATATAATAGAGACAGTAGATCTATCTGGTCTGTCATAATATAATAGAGACAGTAGATCTAGCTGGTCTGTCATAATATAATAGAGACAGTAGATCTACCTGGTCTGTCATAATATAATAGAGACACAGTAGATCTACCTGGTCTGTCATAATATAATAGAGACACAGTAGATCTAGCTGGTCTGTCATAATATAATAGAGACAGATGATCTATCTGGTCTGTCATAATATAATAGAGACAGTAGATCTAGCTGGTCTGTCATAATATAATAGAGACAGTAGATCTAGCTGGTCTGTCATATTATAATAGAGACAGTAGATCTAGCTGGTCTGTCATAATATAATAGAGACAGTAGATCTAGCTGGTCTGTCATAATATAATGGAGACAGTAGATCTAGCTGGTCTGTCATAATATAATAGAGACAGTAGATCTAGCTGGTCTGTCATAATATAATAGAGACAGTAGATCTAGCTGGTCTGTCATAATATAATAGAGACAGTAG
>NW_027258524.1:0-69310 GCF_045791955.1 Oncorhynchus clarkii lewisi
GTAGATTACAGACATAACTGAATACACGGCAGATTACAGATATAGCTGAATACAAAGTAGATTACAGATATAGCTGAATGCACGGTAGATTACAGATATAACTGAATACACAGTAGATTACAGATATAGCTGAATACACGGTAGATTACAGATATAACTGAATACACAGTAGATTACAGACATAACTGAATACACGTCAGATTACAGATATAGCTGAATACAAAGTAGATTACAGATATAGCTGAATACACAGTATATTACAGATATAACTGAATACACAATAGATTACAGATATAGCTGAATACACAGTTGATTACAGATATAGCTGAATACACGGCAGATTACAGATATAACTGAATACACAGTAGATTACAGATATAACTAAATACACAGTAGATTACAGATATAACTGAATACACGGTAGATTACAGATATAACTGAATACACAGTTGATTACAGATATAGCTGAATACACGGTAGATTACAGATATAACTGAATACACAGTAGATTACAGATATAGCTGAATACACAGTAGATTACAGATATAGCTGAATACACAGTAGATTACAGATATAGCTGAATACAAAGTAGATTACAGATATAGCTGAATACACAGTAGATTACAGATATAACTGAATACACAGTAGATTTCAGATATATCTGAATACACAGTAGATTACAGATATATCTGAATACACAGTAGATTACAGATATAACTGAATACACGGTAGATTACAGATTTAACTGAATACACGGTAGATTACAGATATAACTGAATACACAGTAGATTACAGATTTAACTGAATACACGGTAGATTACAGATATAGCTGAATACACGGTAGATTACAGATATAACTGAATACACAGTAGATTACAGACATAACTGAATACACGGCAGATTACAGATATAGCTGAATACAAAGTAGATTACAGATATAGCTGAATGCACGGTAGATTACAGATATAACTGAATACACAGTAGATTACAGATATAGCTGAATACACGGTAGATTACAGATATAACTGAATACACAGTAGATTACAGACATAACTGAATACACGTCAGATTACAGATATAGCTGAATACAAAGTAGATTACAGATATAGCTGAATACACAGTATATTACAGATATAACTGAATACACAATAGATTACAGATATAGCTGAATACACAGTTGATTACAGATATAGCTGAATACACGGCAGATATAGCTGAATACAAAGTAGATATAACTGAATACACAGTAGATTACAGATATAACTAAATACACAGTAGATTACAGATATAACTGAATACACGGTAGATTACAGATATAACTGAATACACAGTTGATTACAGATATAGCTGAATACACGGTAGATTACAGATATAACTGAATACACAGTAGATTACAGATATAGCTGAATACACAGTAGATTACAGATATAGCTGAATACACAGTAGATTACAGATATAGCTGAATACAAAGTAGATTACAGATATAGCTGAATACACAGTAGATTACAGATATAACTGAATACACAGTAGATTTCAGATATATCTGAATACACAGTAGATTACAGATATATCTGAATACACAGTAGATTACAGATATAACTGAATACACGGTAGATTACAGATTTAACTGAATACACGGTAGATTACAGATATAACTGAATACACAGTAGATTACAGATTTAACTGAATACACGGTAGATTACAGATATAACTGAATACACAGTAGATTACATATATAACTGAATACACAGTAGATTACAGATATAACTGAATACACAGCAGATTACAGATATAGCTGAATACACAGAAGATTACAGATATAGCTGAATACACAGTAGATTACAGATATAACTGAATACACGGTAGATTACAGATATAGCTGAATACACGGTAGATTACAGATATAACTGAATACACGGTAGATTACAGATATAACTGAATACACGGTAGATTACAGATATAGCTGAATACACAGTAGATTACAGATATAACTGAATACACAGTAGATTACAGATATAACTGAATACACGGTAGATTACAGATATAACTGAATACACAGTAGATTACAGATATAGCTGAATACACGGTAGATTACAGATATAACTGAATACACAGTAGATTACAGACATAACTGAATACACGGCAGATTACAGATATAACTGAATACACAGTAGATTACAGATATAACTGAATACACAGTAGATTACAGATTTAGCTGAATAGACAGTAGATTACAGATATAACTGAATACACAGTAGATTACAGATATAACTGAATACACGGTAGATTACAGATATAGCTGAATACACAGTAGATTACAGATATAACTGAATACACGGTAGATTACAGATTTAACTGAATACACGGTAGATTACAGATATAACTGAATACACAGTAGATTACATATATAACTGAATACACAGTAGATTACAGATATAGCTGAATACACGGTAGATTACAGATATAACTGAATACACAGTAGATTACAGATATAGCTGATGTTACAGATACAGGTATCCTGTGTGTGTGTGTGTGTGTGTGTGTGTGTATGTATCCTGTGTTCTTTTCTCTCCTTCTCCCATCACAGGTGAAAATACATCACTCCCCAATCAGTCACCAATCAATCATCAATCAGAAGACACACCTCCTCCTGTTTCCTACACAATCACAGTTCCTTTCCCTTGGTTTAAAAACCCTCTCAGTTGTTTGCTCTAGAGCTCAATCTCTCTGTAAATGCCATATGTTTGTAGATCGCGCTGTTTCACGCTCTCCTACTACAGTGCCTTGCGAAAGTATTCGGCCCCCTTGAACTTTGCGACCTTTTGCCACATTTCAGGCTTCAAACATAAAGATATAAAACTGTATTTTTTTGTGAAGAATCAACAACAAGTGGGACACAATCATGAAGTGGAACGACATTTATTGGATATTTCAAACTTTTTTAACAAATCAAAAACTGAAAAATTGGCCGTGCAAAATTATTCAGCCCCCTTAAGTTAATACTTTGTAGCGCCACCTTTTGCTGCGATTACAGCTGTAAGGGAATACCCCAACATATTGGCATTGGAAATGGACAACACAATGAATGGCAACATATTGGCATTGGACAAACCATATACACGATGTCCAATACCACCCAATGTGGCGTTGATTCATGCAAAGTATATTGCAAATGCCATATGGCAATTGCCAGTTGTAACACTTCAAAAATCCAACAGGGGGCGAGTGCGCCCATAATTCACAGAGCCTTCAGTTTAAAACATAATAAAAAGGTAAAACACATAGTTACGTTCTAGCTGCGGGTCCAGTTCGGACATTATGTGAAGGCCTATGTGAGGCGACACCGAATCCCGAGTTTCGGCTCGATAGGTCATTTGGTGTCCGAGCAAAACCCTAATTGGTGCTGAAAATCCACTTTTTTTCCATGCCTTGCTACGGGGTCCTTGAACGAGCTATCGGACAGAAACGTTGGGGTCCGTCTCTATGGGCCGAGCTAGTTTCAATGCACCTAGCCTTGCGTCTCTGAGACTTTTCTAAACGTCGTCATTTTCGTAATGGTCAAAATGAATTGAAGGTATTGCAAATGTACAAGGCTGTTTCTCGGTCCGAGAACCTTTTAGAGCCACGTAACTCACCACGCACCATCGACCGGAGGTCTAGAACAGGTTTCTAAAGTTTCGGAACTCTAGGTCTGACGGTTCTTTTTTAGCTCGAACAAAGCTAACTATTGCAGCCACTGTCTGTCTCTACGCACCCCAATACGTCCCTCCTTTCAAGTTGTGTTTTAGTGTGATTTATTTTTCCTTTGAATTTTTTTGGGAAAAATGACTGATTTACAGTTCATGGGGGTTGCCTAATCACATATATGAAGTTTTGGACAGATCTGACTTTTTTAACCCTTCGAAACAGCCCCTGAGACACCAATTATGGCACTTCCGGTTGGCACAGGAAGCTATAAATCAACACATATCCTCATTGGGGTATGCTTTTACAGAATCCTGAGTTTCAAGTCTTTACGTTAAGAATTGACTGATTTACACAGGCTTGAATGCACGATGTCTGTCAAACTGCAGGCAGGGTATGGATATACACTTTTAGGGGCATTTTAACCACTTCCGGTTGGTCCAGGATGCTTAGAATCAACACAGGTAGACCTCATAGTGGCCTGATGGACTGGTACCGAAGACAGGTTCATACGGCATTCAGAACCCATATAGGCTTCAGGTTGAATTTAGGGGTGCAGGCAATGTATTCCTATGGGGAGAGATGTCACTGTAATCTGTGAGATCAGAAAAAACTGTTTTACTGTTAAGGGTTAATGCCACACGGTCAAGGTTAGGCTTGCACAGATCGGGAGGACCTTAGGAACATTCCTGTGGTGGAACTTTTCTTCTCACCCTAACGGTTCTCTCACTGTCACCCAAAAGCAAATGACATTGTGGGGCAGGCTTCATTTTGGGCCTACTATTCTAATGGTCGCTGCGCCTAGACCGAGCGAGCTACGGTCAAGCGGGATATCTCGTTGAACTCGGCACGGCCTAGGGATTATGGTAATGCCATTGCCTGCTCTCTGTGTCTTTAAGCATCGCACTTTGTCACTCCATCCTTGCTGTGTGTGTGTGTGAGAGAGCTTTTCTTTGACATCTGTTGGGAGAAATGACTGACTTACAGTTTATGGGGGTTGCCTAATCACACATATGAAGTTTTGAAAAGATCTGACCTTTTTAACCCTTGGAAACAGCCACTATGACACCATTTAAGGCACTTCTGGTTGGCACAGGAAGCTATAAATAAACTCATATCCTGATTGGGGTATGCCTTTACATAATCCTGAGTTTTAAGTCTTTACGTTAAGAACTGAGTTATTTACGGAGGGTTTAGTATGTGTGTGTTATTTCAGAAAATCATAGAAAATCACAGAAATCTCGCAGAGCTCCGCAGCACACTTTAAAAAGATTCGTATGAACACCCTGCAACTGGATCTGTAACCGTTGAAAAAAAACCCCGCCTATTTGTGAACATCACCAATTTGTCATTGTTCCGTTTCTCTTAAATGACGATAGATAAATGGCTGGTTCTTTTTTTATTGACACCGGAGGCTCCTTGACTTTGACCTGAAGTGGAAAAATAATTTCTCTATTTCCATTTTGGACCTTTAATCCCAGAAAAATGGCCATAACTCAAAAACCGTTGAGGCCTAGACGCCATCTTGTTCGGGGCCAACTGCCCATTATGCCAAACCTCACCAAGTTTCGGCTTCGAAATATTTTCCGTTTTCGAGATAAGGCCCCGTCGTGATTCGTGATGTTTTGCCAAATTGCCATATGATTCCTTATGCCCTCTTGTGGGAATTTCCGGGATAGCGGAAAAATGGTCCAAAACTTGTTTATTTTATAAAACGGAAACAGAATGTCCGACAAAGTTCATTTGATGACTTCCCGGTAGGTCCGGCCCTACCGCACGGCCCGACGCCGACCGCAAATTTTACAAAAGTTTTCGGACGTCTAGTAAGGGACCGTACATTTGCAATATGGACTTTCTCACTAACCATACACGAAATGTCAAAATGTTCCCTTAAGGTATGTAAGTCGCTTGGGGTATGTCTCTATCAGTTTTGCACATCGAGAGACTGAAATTTTTTCCCATTCCTCCTTGCAAAACAGCTCGACTCAGTGAGGTTGGATGGAGAGCATTTGTGAACAGCAGTTTTCAGTTCTTTCCACAGATTCTCGATTGGATTCAGGTCTGGACTTTGACTTGGCCATTCTAACACCTGGATATGTTTATTTTTGAACCATTCCATTGTAGATTTTGCTTTATGTTTTGGATCATTGTCTTGTTGGAAGACAAATCTTCGTCCCAGTCTCAGCTCTTTTGCAGACTCCATCAGGTTTTCTTCCAGAATGGTCCTGTATTTGGCTCCATCCATCTTCCCATCAATTTTAACCATCTTCCCTGTCCCTGCTGAAGAAAAGCAGGCCCAAACCATGATGCTGCCACCACCATGTTTGACAGTGGGGATGGTGTGTTCAGATGTGTTGCTTTTACGCCAAACATAACGTTTTGCATTGTTGCCAAAAAGTTCAATTTTGGTTTCATCTGACCAGAGCACCTTCTTCCACATGTTTGGTGTGTCTCCCAGGTGGCTTGTGGCAAACTTTAAACGACACTTTTTATAGATATCTTTAAGAAATGGCTTTCTTCTTGCCACTCTTCCATAAAGGCCAGATTTGTGTAATATACGACTGATTGTTGTCCTATGGACAGTCTCCCACCTCAGCTGTAGATCTCTGCAGTTCATCCAGAGTGATCATGGGCCTCTTGGCTGCATCTCTGATCAGTCTTCTCCTTGTATGAGCTGAAAGTTTAGAGGGACGGCCAGGTCTTGGTAGATTTGCAGTGGTCTGATACTCCATCCATTTCAATATTATCGCTTGCACAGTGCTCCTTGGGATGTTTAAAGCTTGGGAAATCTTTTTGTATCCAAATCCGGCTTTAAACTTCTTCACAACAGTATCTCGGACCTGCCTGGTGTGTTCCTTTGTTCTTCATGATGCTCTCTGCGCTTTTAACGGACCTCTGAGACTATCACAGTGCAAGTGCATTTATACGGAGACTTGATTACACACAGGTGGATTGTATTTATCATCATTAGTCATTTAGGTCAACATTGGATCATTCAGAGATCCTCACTGAACTTCTGGAGAGAGTTTGCTGCACTGAAAGTAAAGGGGCTGAATAATTTTGCACGCCCAATTTTTCAGTTTTTGATTTGTTAAAAAAGTTTGAAATATCCAATAAATGTCGTTCCACTTCATGATTGTGTCCCACTTGTTGTTGATTCTTCACAAAAAAATACAGTTTTATATCTTTATGTTTGAAGCCTGAAATGTGGCAAAAGGTCGCAAAGTTCAAGGGGGCCGAATACTTTCGCAAGGCACTGTATGTCTCTATCTCTCTTTATGTACTGAGCTCTCTTTTGTTTGAGCACCTCCATATCACTTTGTCCTCACCTGTGAGTATTGTTTTTGGTTATGGTGTTTGCTTGCTGGTGGGAAAAGGGGGAACCAAGACAAGTCACCCATGGGCATACACTACCCGTAGGTAAACTTTGTTAAATACACTAGTTAGACCTGGGCAGACCACCCACTGTATTTTTGGTTAGTTAGTTAGCTGTTGTTGAAATAGGCTAGTCTAGCTTAGGGGTGTTTTGGGATGCTTATTGTTTCTTTCCTTGGGTCCAGCTCAGCCCCTTTTCCTGCTCCCCCCATTACCGTGTGTTTTCTAATAAACCATGTGTTTGATGGTAATTTAGTTGTCTGTGGTTATTTCATTCTCACTCTTTCTTTTTCACTATTATAATTTGCATGAGTTGTGTTACGGGTCTCGTTACCATCTCCCCTAGACTGTCGGGCCAAAAGGGCTTTGTAACAGCTGAATACACAGTAGATTACAGCTGTAGCTGAATACATGGCAGATTACAGAAAGAGATCAATTAGATGAAGAAGAGATGATGAACATGCCAACATGTATGGAACGCAACATGTATGGTTCCAATTATAGTTTCTCCTATTAGTGATTTGTCAATAAGTAATCATAGCTTTCACCTGATCAGTCTGTCATGGAAAGATCCGGTGTTCCTAATGTTCTGTGTAAACAGTGCATTCTGACAGTATTCAGACCCTTTGGCATTTTTCACATTTTGTTATGTTACAGCCTTATTCTAAAATTGCTGAGGATTTTTTTTATATATTTAATCAATCTACACACAATACCCCATAACGACAAAGCGGAAACAGGTTTTGTGAGATTTTTACAAATTTATAAATAAATAATTAGCTTATGTACATAAGCATTCAGACCCTTTGCTATGAGACTCGAAATTGAGCGAAGGTGCATCTTGTTTCCATTGATCATCCTTGAGATGTTTCTTCA
Organism: Oncorhynchus clarkii lewisi; assembly: GCF_045791955.1. NCBI lineage: Eukaryota > Metazoa > Chordata > Actinopteri > Salmoniformes > Salmonidae > Oncorhynchus > Oncorhynchus clarkii. The sequence goes on from NW_027258524.1 coordinate 7,936, forward strand.
ACTTGATTGGAGTCCACCTGTGGTACACTCAATTGGTTGGACATGATTTGGAAAGGCACTCACCTGTCTATATAAGGTCCCACAGTTGACAGAGCATGTCAGAGGAAAAACCAAGCCTTGAGGTTGAAGGAATTGTCCGTAGAGCTCCGAGACAGGATTGTGCTGAGACACAGATCTGGGGAGGGTACCAAAACATTTCTGCAGCATTGACGGTCCCCAAGAACACAGTGGCCTCCATCATTCTTAAATGGAAGAAGTTTGGAACCACCAAGACTCTTCCTAGAGTGGCCGCCTGGCCAAACTAAGCAATCAAGGGAGAAGGGCTTTGGTAGGGAAGAGACCAAGAACCCGATGGTTACTCTGACAGAGCTCCAGAGTTATTCTGTGGAGATGATAGAAACTTCCAGAAGGACAACCATCTCTGCAGTACTCCACCAATCAGGCCTTTACGGTAGAGTGGCAATACGGAAACCAAGATTAAACTTTTTGGCTTGAATGCCAAGTGTCACGTCCTGAGGAAACTTGGCACCAACCCTAAGATGAAGCATGGTGATGGCAGCATCATGCTGTGGAGATGTTTTTCAGCGGTAGGGACTGGGAGACTGGTCAGGATTGAGCGAAAGATGAACGGAGCAAAGTACAGAGAGATCCTTGATGAACCTGCTCCAGAGCGCTCAGGACCTCAGACTGGGGTGAAGGTTCATCATTCAACAGGACAACGACCCTAAGCACACAGCAAGGACAACACAGGAGTGGCTTTGGGACAAGTCTCTGAATGTCCTCGAGGGGCCAGCTAGAGACCGGACTTGAACACGATCGAACATCTCTGGAGAGACCTGAAAATAGCGGTGCAGTGACGCTCCCTATCCAACCTGACAGAGATTGAGAGGTTCTGCAGAGAAGAATGGGAGAAACTCCCCAAATACAGGTGTGCCAAGCTTGAAGCGTTATACCCAAGAAGACTTGAGGCTATGATCTTCATCAAAGTACTGAGTAAAGGGTCTGAATACTTATGTAAATGTGATATTTCAGTTTTATATTTTTATAAATTTGTCAGAATTTCTAAAAACCTATTTTTGCTTTGTCATTATGGGATATTGTGTGTAGATTGATGAGGGGAAAAATAACTGTTTAATCCATTTTAGAATAAGGCTGTAATATAACAAAATGTGGAAAACGTCAAATGACATGTATTTAATTGTATGTGGACATTATACCAGGGCTATTGGCGGCAGGTAGCCTAGTGGTTAGAGTGTTGGACTAGTAACCAAAAGGTTGCAAGATCGAAGCCCTGAGCTGACTAGGTAAAAATCTGTCGTTCTGCCCCTGAACAAGGACGTTAACCCACTATTCCTAGGCCGTCATTGAAAATAAGAATCTGTTCTTAACTGACTTGCCTAGTTAAAAATAGGTAAAATAAATTATATATATAAAATTTCATATATTTATTTGTATTTGGACATTATATATAAGTTGTATATATTTATTTGTATTTGGACATTATATATAAATGACATGTATTTATATGTATTTAGACATTATATATAAATGACACATATGTATATGTATTAGTGCATTACCTTTCCCATTCCAGAGTGCGCGTGTCCTATCTTCACCACCACAGGGAAAGAGGGCATGGAGATCTGAAAGAGAAGACATGTTGGAATGATTGACTGGCTGAATTACTGGCTGACTGGCTCGCTGACTGAATGAACAATTGATTTGCTGACTGACTGAATGACTGATTGGCTGACTGACTGGATGACTGTTTAGGTGACTGACTGAATGAATGACTGAATAACTGATTGGCTGACTGGCACACTGACTGAATGTTGCTCCAGGAGACACACCAGGGCTATTAGATATTTAACTATAGAGATAAACACCAGGGCTATTAGATATTTAACTATAGAGAGACACACCATGGCTATTAGACATTTAACCATAGAGAGACACACCAGGGCTATTAGACATTTAACCATAGAGAGACACACCAGGGCTATTAGATATTTAACCATAGAGAGACACACCAGGGCTATTAGATATTTAACTATAGAGAGACACACCAGGGCTAGTAGATATTTAACTATAGAGATAAACACCAGGGCTAGTAGATATTTAACCATAGAGAGACACACCAGGGCTGGTAGATATTTAACCATAGAGGTACACACCAGGGCTAGTAGATATTTAACCATAGAGATAAACACCAGGGCTAGTAGATATTTAACCATAGAGAGACACACCAGGGCTATTAGATATTTAACTATAGAGGCTAAACACTGCTGTTGTCAAACAGTGTGAATGAGTCAACTCACAGGCTAGGGAGCAGGTATATAACAAAACAGGCTGGGGAGCAGGTATATGACAAAACAGGCTGGGGAGCAGGTATATAACAAAACAGGCTGGGGAGCAGGTATATAACAAAACAGGCTGGGGAGCAGGTATATGACAAAACAGGCTGGGGAGCAGGTATATGACAAAACAGGCTGGGGAGCAGGTATATGACAAAACAGGCTGGGGAGCAGGTATATAACAAAACAGGCTGGGGAGCAGGTATATAACAAAACAGGCTGGGGAGCAGGTATATGACAAAACAGGCTGGGGAGCAGGTATATAACAAAACAGGCTGGGGAGCAGGTATATGACAAAACAGGCTGGGGAGCAGGTATATAACAAAACAGGCTGGGGAGCAGGTATATGACAAAACAGGCTGGGGAGCAGGTATATGACAAAACAGGCTGGGGAGACGGTATATAACAAAACAGGCTAGGGAGCAGGTATATAACAAAACAGGCTGGGGAGCAGGTATATGACAAAACAGGCTGGGGAGCAGGTATATGACAAAACAGGCTGGGGAGCAGGTATATGACAAAACAGGCTGGGGAGCAGGTATATGACAAAACAGGCTGGGGAGCAGGTATATAACAAAACAGGCTGGGGAGCAGGTATATAACAAAACAGGCTGGGGAGCAGGTATATGACAAAACAGGCTGGGGAGCAGGTATATAACAAAACAGGCTGGGGAGCAGGTATATAACAAAACAGGCTGGGGAGCAGGTATATGACAAAACAGGCTGGGGAGCAGGTATATGACAAAACAGGCTGGGGAGACGGTATATAACAAAACAGGCTAGGGAGCAGGTATATAACAAAACAGGCTGGGGAGCAGGTATATGACAAAACAGGCTGGGGAGCAGGTATATGACAAAACAGGCTGGGGAGCAGGTATATGACAAAACAGGCTGGGGAGCAGGTATATGACAAAACAGGCTGGGGAGCAGGTATATAACAAAACAGGCTGGGGAGCAGGTATATAACAAAACAGGCTGGGGAGCAGGTATATGACAAAACAGGCTGGGGAGCAGGTATATAACAAAACAGGCTGGGGAGCAGGTATATAACAAAACAGGCTGGGGAGACGGTATATGACAAAACAGGCTGGGCAGACGGTATATAACAAAACAGGCTGGGGAGCAGGTATATAACAAAACAGGCTGGGGAGCAGGTATATAACAAAACAGGCTGGGGAGCAGGTATATGACAAAACAGGCTGGGGAGCAGGTATATAACAAAACAGGCTGGGGAGCAGGTATATAACAAAACAGGCTGGGGAGACGGTATATGACAAAACAGGCTGGGGAGCAGGTATATAACAAAACAGGCTGGGGAGCAGGTATATAACAAAACAGGCTGGGGAGCAGGTATATAACAAAACAGGCTGGGGAGCAGGTATATGACAAAACAGGCTGGGGAGCAGGTATATGACAAAACAGGCTGGGGAGCAGGTATATGACAAAACAGGCTGGGGAGCAGGTATATGACAAAACAGGCTGGGGAGACGGTATATAACAAAACAGGCTAGGGAGCAGGTATATAACAAAACAGGCTGGGGAGCAGGTATATGACAAAACAGGCTGGGGAGCAGGTATATGACAAAACAGGCTGGGGAGCAGGTATATGACAAAACAGGCTGGGGAGCAGGTATATGACAAAACAGGCTGGGGAGCAGGTATATAACAAAACAGGCTGGGGAGCAGGTATATGACAAAACAGGCTGGGGAGCAGGTATATAACAAAACAGGCTGGGGAGCAGGTATATGACAAAACAGCCTGGGGAGACGGTATATGACAAAACAGGCTGGGGAGCAGGTATATGACAAAACAGCCTGGGGAGACGGTATATGACAAAACAGGCTGGGGAGACGGTATATGACAAAACAGGCTGGGGAGACGGTATATAACAAAACAGGCTGGGGAGCAGGTATATGACAAAACAGGCTGGGGAGCAGGTATATGACAAAACAGGCTGGGGAGACGGTATATGACAAAACAGGCTGGGGAGCAGGTATATGACAAAACAGGCTGGGGAGACGGTATATGACAAAACAGGCTGGGGAGCAGGTGTATGACAAAACAGGTTGGGGAGCAGGTAGATAACAAAACAGCCTGGGGAGCAGGTATATGACAAAACAGCCTGGGGAGCAGGTATATGACAAAACAGGCTGGGGAGCAGGTATATGACAAAACAGGCTGGGGAGCAGGTATATGACAAAACAGGCTGGGGAGACGGTACATGACAAAACAGGCTGGGGAGCAGGTATATGACAAAACAGGCTGGGGAGCAGGTAGATAACAAAACAGGCTGGGGAGCAGTTATATAACAAAACAGGCTGGGGAGCAGGTATATGACAAAACAGGCTGGGGAGACGGTATATGACAAAACATGCTGGGAAGACGGTATATGACAAAACAGGCTGGGGAGACGGTATATGACAAAACAGGCTTTGGAGCAGGTACATGACAAAACAGGCTGGGGAGACGGTATATGACAAAACAGGCTGGGGAGCAGGTATATAACAAAACAGGCTGGGGAGCAGGTATATAACAAAACAGGCTGGGGAGCAGGTATATGACTAAACAGCCTGGGGAGACGGTATATGACAAAACAGGCTGGGGAGACGGTATATGACAAAACAGGCTGGGGATACGGTATATGACAAAACAGGCTGGGGAGCAGGTATATGACAAAACAGGCTGGGGAGACGGTATATGACAAAACAGGCTGGGGAGACGGTATATGACAAAACAGGCTGGGGATACGGTATATGACAAAACAGGCTGGGGAGCAGGTATATGACAAAACAGCCTGGGGAGACGGTATATGACAAAACAGGCTGGGGAGACGGTATATGACAAAACAGGCTGGGGATACGGTATATGACAAAACAGGCTGGGGAGCAGGTATATGACAAAACAGGCTGGGGAGCAGGTATATGACAAAACAGGCTGGGGAGACGGTATATGACAAAACAGGCTGGGGATACGGTATATAACAAAACAGGCTGGGGAGCAGGTGTATGACAAAACAGGCTGGGGAGCAGGTATATGACAAAACAGGCTGGGGAGCAGGTATATGACAAAACAGGCTGGGGAGACGGTATATAACAAAACAGGCTAGGGAGCAGGTATATAACAAAACAGGCTGGGGAGCAGGTATATGACAAAACAGGCTGGGGAGCAGGTATATGACAAAACAGGCTGGGGAGACGGTATATAACAAAACAGGCTAGGGAGCAGGTATATAACAAAACAGGCTGGGGAGCAGGTATATGACAAAACAGGCTGGGGAGCAGGTATATAACAAAACAGGCTGGGGAGCAGGTATATAACAAAACAGGCTGGGGAGCAGGTATATGACAAAAGAAGCTGGGGAGCAGGTATATGACAAAACAGCCTGGGGAGCAGGTATATGACAAAACAGCCTGGGGAGACGGTATATGACAAAACAGGCTGGGGAGACGGTATATGACAAAACAGGCTGGGGATACGGTATATGACAAAACAGGCTGGGGAGCAGGTATATGACAAAACAGGCTGGGGAGCAGGTATATGACAAAACAGGCTGGGGAGACGATATATGACAAAACAGGCTGGGGAGACGGTATATGACAAAACAGGCTGGGGATACGGTATATGACAAAACAGGCTGGGGAGCAGGTATATGACTAAACAGGCTGGGGAGACGGTATATGACAAAACAGGCTGGGGAGCAGGTATATGACAAAACAGGCTGGGGAGCAGGTATATGACTAAACAGGCTGGGGAGACGGTATATGACAAAACAGGCTGGGGAGCAGGTATATGACAAAACAGGCTGGGGAGCAGGTATATGACAAAAAAGCCTGGGGATACGGTATATAACAAAACAGGCTGGGGAGCAGGGATATGACTAAACAGGCTGGGGAGACGGTATTTGTGACAGAGTTAGAGTTAGTGCAATAAACAACAAGAGATATTGTATGCAAACAGAACCAAATGAAAGTAACATCTATCAATGTTTTGTTGTGTATCAGTGAGGATATGCTCATGATTAATAACCTGAGACAGGAGAGTAGGTGTGTTGCTGCCCCCGCCGCACACACGCACCACACACACCACACAGAGACTCCACTAGTGTTCACAACATATTGAGGGCTCGTGTCCAGCATAATAATCAAGCAGTGAACCTCCATGATAGAAGATGAAATCTCCACTCAACTGTAACACTCCATTTCAGCACCACAGCTGAACTACAAAGATCCAAACGTGTTCCAGACTGTAATCTAGGTCTCATTAAAACAAATCACACAGAGCCATCAGTCACCTCCTATGATTAAAAACAAGCTGCAGATCTCCTGGTCTACTTTCCCATTGTCAGAGTTGTTCTTCTACTTGTGTTTTTAACTGAGGCACAAACTGAGCTGATGACTGAATACACTCACTCACTGCTGCCTGGTAGGGGTGGAGGGGAGGAGTGGAGGGAGAAGAGGGGAGGAGTGGAGGAAGGGAGAAGAGGGGAGGAGGAGGGAGGGAGAAGAGGGGAGGAGGATGGAGGGAGTAGAGGGGAGGAGGAGGGAGGGAGAAGAGGGGAGGAGGAGGGAGGGAGAATAGGGGAGGAGGAGGGGAGGGAGAAGAGGGGAGGAGAAGGGAGGGAGAAGAGGGGAGGAGGAGGGAGGGAGAAGAGGGGAGGAGGAGGGAGGGAGAAGAGGGGAGGAAGATGGCGGGAGAAGAGGGGAGGAGAAGGGAGGGTGAAGAGGGGAGGAGGAGGGAGGGAGAAGAGGGGAGGAGGAGGGAGGGAGAAGAGGGGAGGAGAAGGGAGGGAGAAGAGGGGAGGAGGAGGGAGGGAGAAGAGGGGAGGAGGAGGGAGGGAGAAGAGGGGAGGAGGAGGGAGGGAGAAGAGGGGAGGAGGAGGGAGGGAGAATAGGGGAGGAGGAGGGAGGGAGAAGAGGGGAGGAGGAGGGAGGGAGAAGAGGGGAGGAGGAGGGAGGGAGAAGAGGAGAGGAGGAGGGAGGCGGTCCGAAGATGTAGGGTACATAAGAGGTTCCCAGTCTCACCCTCTAAGGATTCAGAGAGAGAGAGAGCGTGTGAAAGAGTGAGTCTGAAAAAGAGAGAGACAGAGATATAGGTGGTAGTAGCAGCAGATTCTGAACATAACAGTCAGTAGTAATGAGGTTGTTTCTCTACCAACCTCTCATCTCTCATACAGGACTGATAGATGAAATAGATTGATACTGTGTTGTTCCTCCAGGGGAAATCCAGTCAGGACCAGAAAAAGTGGGAGCTCTGTAGACAGCTTATGTAGACAGACAGCTGATCTCTATAGATTTCCAGGTTAGTCAGGTCAGTCTCTCTGAGATAGAATCTCTTCTACAATAGGGACCAGGGAAGTGAAAAAGAAGGCGCTGATCTGAAGAGAGGAGTCTTTCTGGTCGGTGAGAGAGAGAGAAAGAGATGGGCATCCCCCTGCCTGGTTGTGTGTCCCTGACCCCCCTGGTCTTGACCCTGACCCTCACCCTGCTGCTGGCCCTCAGACTGGACCACCTGGTGGAAGCATGCAGCTGCAACCCAGCCCACCCCCAGCAACACTTATGCAGCGCTGAGATAGGTATGTTTATCCATGTAAAGGTCTGTTTACACCTTCATTTAGCCAGGTGTGTTGGTCTTGGTGGATGATACACATCCAGGGAGTGCAGGTGAAGACTGGCTGGTGTTTTCAGTATCTAGACTACAGAGACAGAAAGGTTTGGTGTTTCCAGTATCTAGACTATAAAGACAGAAAGGTTTGGTGTTTCCAGTATCTAGACTACAGAGACAGAAAGGTTTGGTGTTTCCAGTATCTAGACTACAGAGACAGAAAGGTTTGGTGTTTCCAGTATCTAGACTACAGAGACAGAATGGTTTGGTGTTTCCAGTATCTAGACTAATCTATGGTCTTTCTCTTTATTTTATTTGACCTTTATTTAACTGTCACACCCTGACCATAGTTTACTTTGTATATTTCTATGTTTTGGTTGGTCAGGGTGTGATCTGAGTGGGCATTCTATGTTACATATCTAGTTTGTCCAGTTCTATGTTCGGCCTGATATGGTTCTCAATCAGAGACAGGTGTTCGTCATTGTCTCTGATTGGGAACCATATTTAGGTAGCCTGGGTTTCACTGTGTGTTTGTGGGTGATTGTTCCTGTCTATGTGTTTTCACCAGATAGGGCTGTTTAGGTTTTCGTTACGTTCATTACGTTCTTTATTTTGTAGTGTTTGTATTGATTCGTGTTTTACGTTTGGTTATTAAAACATGGATCGCAATCTACACGCTGCATTTTGGTCCGACTCTCCTTCTCATACAGAAAACCGTTACAGAATCACCCACCACAAAAGGACCAAGCAGCGTGTCAACAGGCAGGAGCAGCCCAAAGAGGAGATGCGCAATAAGGATTTCTGGACATGGGAGGAAATCCTCGACGGGAGAGGACCCTGGGCTAAACCAGGGGAGTGTAGCCGCCCAAAGGTGCAGCGGGAGAAGAAACAACAGGAGCAGCCCAAAGAGGAGTACAGTATGGAGTATACGACTTGGGAGGAAATAGACAGGTGGGCGGTCGACCCAGGGAGAGTGCCGGAGCCTGCATGGGATTCGATGGAGCAGTGCGCGGAAGGTTATCAGAGAATGGAGTTGGCGAAGCAGGCACGGCGGCGCGGAAGGAAGCCCAAGAGGCAGCCCCAAACATTTCTTGGGGGGGGGGGGCTAACAGGGAGTATGGCTATGTGCTTACCGGGGGGCTAGAGAGACCGGACAGGCACCGTGTTATGCAGTGGTGCGCAGGGTGTCTCCAGTGCGGGTGCATAGCCCGGTGCGGTATATTCCAGCTCCGTGTGTCTGCCGACTAGATTAAGCGTCGAGCCTAATGCCATGAAGCCGGCTCTACGCAGCTGGTCTCCAGTGCGTCTCCTTGGGCCGGCTTACATGGCACCAGCCTTGCGCTCGGTGTCTCCGGTTCACCTGCATAGCCCAGTGCGGGCTATTCCACCTCGCCGCACTGGCAGGGCGACCGTGAGCATTCAACCAGGTAAGGTTGGGCAGGCTCGGTGCTCAAGAGCTCCAGTGCGCCTGCACGGTCCGGTCTACCCAGTACCACCTCCACACCCCAGCCCTCTGGTAGCAGCTCCCCGCACCAGGCTTCCTGTGCGTGTCCTCGGCCCAGTACCACCAGTGCCAGCACCACGCATCAGGCCTACAGTGCGCCTCGCCTGTCCAGCGCTGTCGGAGCTTTCCCCCTCTCCAGCGCTGCCGGAGTCTCCCGCCTGTTCAGAACTGCCAGTCTGCAAGGAGCTGCCAGTCTGCATAGAGCTGCCAGTCAGCATAGAGCTGCCAGTTTGCAAGGAGCTGCCAGTTTGCAAGGAGCTGCCAGTCTGCAAGGAGCTGCCAGTCTGCAAGGAGCTGCCAGTCTGCAAGGAGCTGCCAGTCTGCATAGAGCTGCCAGTCTGCAAGGAGCTGCCAGTCTGCAAGGAGCCGCCAGAGCTGCCTGTCTGCAGGATGCCGCCAAAGCTGCCAGTCTGCAAGGAGCCGCCAGAGCTGCCAGTCTGCAAGGAGCCGCCAGAGCTGCCAGTTAGCATGGAGCCGCCGGAGCCGCCAGTCAGCATGGAGCAGCCAGGGCCGCCAGTCAGCATGGAGCAGCCAGGGCCGCCAGTCAGCATGGAGCAGCCAGGGCCGCCAGTCAGCATGGAGCAGCCAGGGCCGCCAGTCAGCATGGAGCAGCCAGGGCCGCCAGTCAGCATGGAGCAGCCAGGGCCGCCAGTCAGCATGGAGCAGCCAGGGCCGCCAGTCAGCATGGAGCAGCCAGGGCCGCCAGTCAGCATGGAGCAGCCAGAGCAGCCAGTCAGCATGGAGCAGCCAGTCAGCATGGAGCAGCCAGAGCAGCCAGTCAGCATGGAGCAGCCAGAGCTGCCAGTCAGCATGGAGCAGCCAGTCAGCATGGAGCAGCCAGAGCTGCCAGTCAGCATGGAGCAGCCAGTCAGCATGGAGCAGCCAGAGCTGCCAGTCAGCATGGAGCAGCCAGTCAGCATGGAGCAGCCAGAGCTGCCAGTCGACCGGACTCTTCCAGATCTGCCAGTCGACCAGACTCTTCCAGATCTGCCAGTCGACCACTCTTCCAGATCTGCCAGTCGACCAGACTCTTCCAGATCTGCCAGTCGACCAGACTCTTCCAGATCTGCCAGTCGACCAGACTCTTCCAGATCTGCCAGTCGACCAGACTCTTCCAGATCTGCCAGTCGACCAGACTCTTCCAGATTTTCCAGTCAGCCAGGATCTGCTAGATCCAACTACCTGCCTGGGCTTCCTCTCAGCGCTGAGCTTCCTCTCAGTGCTGAGCTACCCATCAGTCCCGAGCTAGCTCTGTCCCGAGCTGCCCTTCTGTCCCGAAGTGTCCCTCTGTCTCGAGCTGACACTCTGTCCCGAGCTGTCATTAAGGAGGGTCACCTATCTAGGGACGCTAAGGAGGTGGACCAAGACTATTATGGAGTGGGGTCCACGTCCAGCGCCAGAGCCGCCACCGCGGACAGATGCCCACTCAGACCCTCCCCTATAGGTTCAGGTTTTGCGGCCGGAGTACGCACCTTGGGGGGGGGGGGGGGGGGGGGGGGGGTACTGTCACACCCTGACCATAGTTTACTTTGTATATTTCTATGTTTTGGTTGGTCAGGGTGTGATCTGAGTGGGCATTCTATGTTACATGTCTAGTTTGTCCAGTTCTATGTTCGGCCTGATATGGTTCTCAATCAGAGGCAGGTGTTCGTCATTGTCTCTGATTGGGAACCATATTTAGGTAGCCTGGGTTTCACTGTGTGTTTGTGGGTGATTGTTCCTGTCTATGTGTTTTCACCAGATAGGGCTGTTTAGGTATTCGTTACGTTCATTACGTTCTTTATTTTGTAGTGTTTGTATTGATTCGTGTTTTACGTTTGGTTATTAAAACATGGATCGCAATCTACACGCTGCATTTTGGTCCGACTCTCCTTCTCATACCGAAAACCGTTACATTAACTAGGTAAGTCAGTTAAGAACAAGTTTTATTTACAATGACAGCCTACCAAAAGGCAAAAGGCCTCCTGCGAGGATGGGGGCAAAACACACATCACGACAAGAGAGACAACACAACACTACATAAAGAGAGACCTAAGACAACAACATAGCAAGGGAGCAACACATGACAACACAGCATGGTAGCAACACAACATGGTACAAACATTATTGGGCACAGACAACAGCAAAGGGCAAAAAGGTAGAGACAACAATACATCACACAAAGCAGCCACAACTGTCAGTAAGACTGTCCATGATTGAGTCTTTCTCTGCTTTCCTTTGTTGAATAGCTGTGAGACAACACTACTAGCTACTACTATTATAATTATGAAAACTGTTGTGAATCATACATTTGGATTTAATAGGCTGATTGTTACAAGGAAAGCTAATCTAGTTCTTGTTATTGGTTTTGTTTGATACTACTAACAGCAGAGGAACATCCTAATTGAATCTGATCAAAGGGTTTTAGCTTAGAGGAAATGGCCACGTTCAAAAATATTAAGTAAGTGCACTCGTGTACTCTCACGTGTACTCTCATGTGCACTCTCACATGCACTCTCACATGCACTCTAAAACCCAATCAAAGTCAGAAGGCCCACCCACAGCATCAAACTGCTCAGAAAACAATGGTCTCTCTTTCTGCCAAAGCCAACAGTTCAGTTTGACTCTGGGTCCCCTGAACCAGATTGAAGAGTTCTAGGGGGTATAACAACATTGAAGAGTTTGCCAGATAACTTTCCTACATATCCTTAAACAAATTCATATGTCTTTAGTGTTAGAGGAAGACTGGAAAGTCAAACAGCTGCTGTATTTGAAGGTTTGTCTTGAGATGGATAACATTTGGATCATACTCTGCAATACAGCCCAGTAGAGATAACTGTAGAGGGGAGAGCTCTCTGACACAAGCGTTCTTGTGATTTCATCTTTATGTGGAGAAAAAAGTGTTGCCTGGCAACCCAAACTCTTTGCTCCGGACAAATACTACACCATGCCCATAGACGTTAGTTTCTTCTCCGAGTACCTCCCTGACGATTTCTAGAATGGAAAAAAATCGAGCAGTTCTGATTGATCCCAGAAACTGATGGGGCTGGGCAAAGCCAGAATACACATGGGTAAAGCGACAGTTTGAAAATGTGTCATTGGCTTTGATACTCTGATAGGTCAGAGATGATCCAATTGCTGATGACTTTGTTTTATACAAAACTCTAATTTTGACGTTAAGACAAACAACTTCAATGATGGCAGTCTCAGACTGAAGTACGAAGCGAACAGTAGAGCAGCGGAAGAATTCTGTTTGAGTCATCAGGCAAGCAAAAGTGATGAAAATAGGTCTGTTGTCAAGCCTAAAAACACCAACATGAGATCTAGGCCATGAGAACACCCAGAACCCAAATTGAGTCAGTGGTTTTGTGTTTTTAGGACAACAGGTCTAAACTACAGAGTTACTACAGGTCTAACTACAGAGTTACTTCAGGTCTAAACTACAGGTCTAACTACAGAGTTACTATAGAGTCACTACAGGTCTAACTACAGAGTCACTACAGGTCTAACTATAGAGTCACTAAAGGTCTAACTACAGAGTTACTACAGGTTTAACTACAGAGTTACTACAGGTCTAAACTACAGGTCTAACTACAGAGTTACTACAGAGTCACTACAGGTCTAACTACAGAGTCACTACAGATCTAACTATAGAGTCACTACAGGTCTAACTACAGAGTTACTACAGGTCTAACTATAGAGCTGCTACAGGTCTAAACTACAGGTCTAACTACAGAGTCACTACAGGTCTAACTATAGAGTCACTACAGGTCTAACTACAGAGTTACTACAGGTCTAAACTACAGGTCTAACTACAGAGTTACTACAGGTCTAACTACAGAGTTACAACAGAGTCACTACAGGTCTAACTACAGAGTTACTACAGGTCTAAACTACAGGTCTAAACTACAGAGTTACTACAGGTCTAACTACAGAGTTACTACAGGTCTAACTACAGAGTTACTACAGGTCTAACTACAGAGTTACTACAGGTCTAACTACAGAGTTACTACAGAGTCACTACAGGTCTAACTACAGAGTTACTACAGGCCTAAACTACAGAGTTACTACAGGCCTAAACTACAGAGTTACTACTGTACTAAACTACAGAGTTTCTACAGGTCTAAACTACAGAGTCACTACAGGTCTAACTACAGAGTTACTACAGGCCTAAACTACAGAGTTACTACAGGTCTAAACTACAGGGTTACTACAGGTCTAACTATAGAGTTACTATTGTACTAAACTACAGAGTTACTACAGGTCTAAACTACAGAGTCACTACAGGTCTAACTACAGAGTTACTACAGGCCTAAACTACAGAGTTACTACAGGTCTAAACTACAGGGTTACTACAGGTCTAACTACAGAGTTACTACAGGTCTAAACTACAGAGTTACTACAGGTCTATGCTACAGAGTTACTACAGGTCTAAATGACATAGTTACTACAGAGTTACTACAGGTCTATGCTACAGAGTTACTAAAGGTCTAAACTACAGAGTGACTACAGGTCTAAACTACAGAGTTACTACAGGTCTAAACTACATAGTCACTACAGGTCTAAACTACTGAGTTACTACAGGTCTAAACTAAAGAGTTACTACAGGTCTGAACTACAGAGTTACTACAGGTCTAACTACAGAGTGACTACAGGTCTAAATGTCAGTGTTACTACAGGTCTAAGGTACAGAGTTACTACAGGTCTGAACTACAGAGTTACTACAGGTCTAAACTACAGAGTGACTACAGGTCTAAACTACAGAGTTACTACAGGTCTAAACTACAGAGTTACTACAGGTCTAAACTACAGAGTTACTACAGGTCTAAACTACAGGGTTACTACCGGTCTACACTACAGAGTTACTACAGGTCTAAACTACAGAGTTACTACAGGTCTAACTACAGAGATAGTACAGGTCTAAACTACAGAGTTACTACAGGTCTAAACTACAGAGTCAAATCAAATCAAATCAAATCAAATCAAATTTTATTTGTCACATTCACATGGTTAGCAGATGTTAATGCGAGTGTAGCGAAATGCTTGTGCTTCTAGTTCCGACAATGCAGTAATAACCAACAAGTAATCTAACTAACAATTCCAAAACTACTGTCTTGTACACAGTGTGAGGGGATAAAGAATATGTACATAAGGATATATGAATGAGTGATGGTACAGAGCAGCACAGTTCTAACTACAGAGTTACTACAGGCCTAAACTACAGAGTTACTACAGGCCTAAACTACAGAGTTACTATTGTACTAAACTACAGAGTTACTACAGGTCTAAACTACAGAGTCACTACAGGTCTAACTACAGAGTTACTACAGGCCTAAACTACAGAGTTACTATAGGTCTAAACTACAGGGTTACTACAGGTCTAACTACAGAGTTACTACAGGTCTAAACTACAGAGTTACTACAGGTCTATGCTACAGAGTTACTACAGGTCTAAATTACATAGTTACTACAGAGTTACTAAAGGTCTAAACTACAGAGTTACTACAGGTCTAAACTACATAGTCACAACAGGTCTAAACTACTGAGTTACTACAGGTATAAACTAAAGAGTTACTACAGGTCTGACCTACAGAGTGACTACAGGTCTGAACTACAGAGTTACTACAAGTCTATGCTACAGAGTTACTACAGGTCTAAACTACAAAGTTACTACAGAGTTACTACAGGTCTAAACTACAGAGTTATTACAGGTCTATGCTACAGAGTTACTACAGGTCTAAAATACAGAGTCACTACAGGTCTAACTACAGAGTTATTACAGGTCCAAATTACAGAGTTACTCCAGAGTTACTACAAGTCTAAACTACAGAGTGACTACAAGTCTAAACTACAGAGTCACTACAGGTTTTACTACAGAGTCACTACAGGTCTAAATGTCAGTGTTACTACAAGTCTAAGGTACATAGTTACTACAGGTCTAACTACAGAGTTACTTCAACTCTAATCTACAGAGTGACTACAGGTCTAAACTACAGAGTTACTACAGGTCTGAACTACAGAGTTACTACAGGTCTAAACTACAGAGTCACTACAGGTCTAAACTACAGAGTTACTACAGAGTTACTACAGGTCTAAACTACAGAGTGACTACAGGTCTAAACTACAGAGTTACTACAGGTCTAACTACAGAGTTACTACAGAGTTACTACATGTCTATGATACAGAGTTTCTACAGGTCTGAACTACAGAGTTACTACAGGTCTAACTACAGAGTCACTACAGGTCTAACTATAGAGTCACTACAGGTCTAACTACAGAGTTACTACAGGTCTAAACTACAGGTCTAACTACAGAGTTACTACAGGTCTAACTACAGAGTTACAACAGAGTCACTACAGGTCTAACTACAGAGTTACTACAGGTCTAAACTACAGGTCTAAACTACAGAGTTACTACAGGTCTAACTACAGAGTTACTACAGGTCTAACTACAGAGTTACTACAGGTCTAACTACAGAGTTACTACAGGTCTAACTACAGAGTTACTACAGAGTCACTACAGGTCTAACTACAGAGTTACTACAGGCCTAAACTACAGAGTTACTACAGGCCTAAACTACAGAGTTACTACTGTACTAAACTACAGAGTTTCTACAGGTCTAAACTACAGAGTCACTACAGGTCTAACTACAGAGTTACTACAGGCCTAAACTACAGAGTTACTACAGGTCTAAACTACAGGGTTACTACAGGTCTAACTATAGAGTTACTATTGTACTAAACTACAGAGTTACTACAGGTCTAAACTACAGAGTCACTACAGGTCTAACTACAGAGTTACTACAGGCCTAAACTACAGAGTTACTACAGGTCTAAACTACAGGGTTACTACAGGTCTAACTACAGAGTTACTACAGGTCTAAACTACAGAGTTACTACAGGTCTATGCTACAGAGTTACTACAGGTCTAAATGACATAGTTTCTACAGAGTTACTACAGGTCTATGCTACAGAGTTACTAAAGGTCTAAACTACAGAGTGACTACAGGTCTAAACTACAGAGTTACTACAGGTCTAAACTACATAGTCACTACAGGTCTAAACTACTGAGTTACTACAGGTCTAAACTAAAGAGTTACTACAGGTCTGAACTACAGAGTTACTACAGGTCTAACTACAGAGTGACTACAGGTCTAAATGTCAGTGTTACTACAGGTCTAAGGCACAGAGTTACTACAGGTCTGAACTACAGAGTTACTACAGGTCTAAACTACAGAGTGACTACAGGTCTAAACTACAGAGTTACTACAGGTCTAAACTACAGAGTTACTACAGGTCTAAACTACAGAGTTACTACAGGTCTAAACTACAGGGTTACTACCGGTCTACACTACAGAGTTACTACAGGTCTAAACTACAGAGTTACTACAGGTCTAACTACAGAGATAGTACAGGTCTAAACTACAGAGTTACTACAGGTCTAAACTACAGAGTCAAATCAAATCAAATCAAATCAAATCAAATTTTATTTGTCACATTCACATGGTTAGCAGATGTTAATGCGAGTGTAGCGAAATGCTTGTGCTTCTAGTTCCGACAATGCAGTAATAACCAACAAGTAATCTAACTAACAATTCCAAAACTACTGTCTTGTACACAGTGTGAGGGGATAAAGAATATGTACATAAGGATATATGAATGAGTGATGGTACAGAGCAGCACAGTTCTAACTACAGAGTTACTACAGGCCTAAACTACAGAGTTACTACAGGCCTAAACTACAGAGTTACTATTGTACTAAACTACAGAGTTACTACAGGTCTAAACTACAGAGTCACTACAGGTCTAACTACAGAGTTACTACAGGCCTAAACTACAGAGTTACTATAGGTCTAAACTACAGGGTTACTACAGGTCTAACTACAGCGTTACTACAGGTCTAAACTACAGAGTTACTACAGGTCTATGCTACAGAGTTACTACAGGTCTAAATTACATAGTTACTACAGAGTTACTAAAGGTCTAAACTACAGAGTTACTACAGGTCTAAACTACATAGTCACAACAGGTCTAAACTACTGAGTTACTACAGGTATAAACTACAGAGTTACTACAGGTCTGACCTACAGAGTGACTACAGGTCTGAACTACAGAGTTACTACAAGTCTATGCTACAGAGTTACTACAGGTCTAAACTACAAAGTTACTACAGAGTTACTACAGGTCTAAACTACAGAGTTATTACAGGTCTATGCTACAGAGTTACTACAGGTCTAAAATACAGAGTCACTACAGGTCTAACTACAGAGTTATTACAGGTCCAAATTACAGAGTTACTCCAGAGTTACTACAAGTCTAAACTACAGAGTGACTACAAGTCTAAACTACAGAGTCACTACAGGTTTTACTACAGAGTCACTACAGGTCTAAATGTCAGTGTTACTACAAGTCTAAGGTACATAGTTACTACAGGTCTAACTACAGAGTTACTTCAACTCTAATCTACAGAGTGACTACAGGTCTAAACTACAGAGTTACTACAGGTCTGAACTACAGAGTTACTACAGGTCTAAACTACAGAGTCACTACAGGTCTAAACTACAGAGTTACTACAGAGTTACTACAGGTCTAAACTACAGAGTGACTACAGGTCTAAACTACAGAGTTACTACAGGTCTAACTACAGAGTTACTACAGAGTTACTACATGTCTATGATACAGAGTTTCTACAGGTCTGAACTACAGAGTTACTACAGGTCTAACTACAGAGTTACTACAGAGTTACTACAGGTCTAACTACAGAGTTACTGCAGGTCTAAACTACAGAGTTACTACAGAGTCACTACAGGTCTAACTACAGAGTTACTACAGGTCTAAACTAGAGGTCTAACTACAGAGTTACTATAGAGTCACTACAGGTCTAACTACAGAGTCACTACAGGTCTAACTATAGAGTCACTAAAGGTCTAACTACAGAGTTACTACAGGTTTAACTACAGAGTTACTACAGGTCTAAACTACAGGTCTAACTACAGAGTTACTACAGAGTCACTACAGGTCTAACTACAGAGTCACTACAGATCTAACTATAGAGTCACTACAGGTCTAACTACAGAGTTACTACAGGTCTAACTACAGAGCTGCTACAGGTCTAAACTACAGGTCTAACTACAGAGTCACTACAGGTCTAACTATAGAGTCACTACAGGTCTAACTACAGAGTTACTACAGGTCTAAACTACAGGTCTAACTACAGAGTTACTACAGGTCTAACTACAGAGTTACAACAGAGTCACTACAGGTCTAACTACAGAGTTACTACAGGTCTAAACTACAGGTTTAACTACATAGTTACTACAGAGTCACTACAGGTCTAACTACAGAGTTACTACAAGTCTAACTACAGAGTTACTACAGGTCTAACTACAGAGTTACTACAGGTCTAAACTACAGGTCTAAACTACAGAGTTACTACAGGTCTAACTACAGAGTTACTACAGGTCTAACTACAGAGTTACTACAGGTCTAACTACAGAGTTACTACAGGTCTAACTACAGAGTTACTACAGAGTCACTACAGGTCTAACTACAGAGTTACTACAGGCCTAAACTACAGAGTTACTACAGGCCTAAACTACAGAGTTACTACTGTACTAAACTACAGAGTTACTACAGGTCTAAACTACAGAGTCACTACAGGTCTAACTACAGAGTTACTACAGGCCTAAACTACAGAGTTACTACAGGCCTAAACTACAGAGTTACTACAGGCCTAAACTACAGGGTTACTACAGGCCTAAACACAGAGTTACTACAGGTATAAACTACAGAGTCACTACAGGTCTAACTACAGAGTTACCACAGGCCTAAACTACAGAGTTACTACAGGCCTAAACTACAGAGTTACTACAGGTCTAAACTACAGGTCTAAACTACAGAGTTACTACAGGTCTAACTACAGAGTTACTACAGGTCTAAACTACAGAGTTACTACAGGTCTAAACTACAGAGTTACTACAGGCCTAAACTACAGAGTTACTACAGGTCTAAACTACAGAGTCACTACAGGTCTAACTACAGAGTTACTACAGGCCTAAACTACAGAGTTACTACAGGTCTAAACTACAGGGTTACTACAGGTCTAACTACAGAGTTACTACAGGTCTAAACTACAGGTCTAACTACAGAGTCACTACAGGTCTAACTATAGAGTCACTACAGGTCTAACTACAGAGTTACTACAGGTCTAAACTACAGGTCTAACTACAGAGTTACTACAGGTCTAACTACAGAGTTACAACAGAGTCACTACAGGTCTAACTACAGAGTTACTACAGGTCTAAACTACAGGTCTAAACTACAGAGTTACTACAGGTCTAACTACAGAGTTACTACAGGTCTAACTACAGAGTTACTACAGGTCTAACTACAGAGTTACTACAGGTCTAACTACAGAGTTACTACAGAGTCACTACAGGTCTAACTACAGAGTTACTACAGGCCTAAACTACAGAGTTACTACAGGCCTAAACTACAGAGTTACTACTGTACTAAACTACAGAGTTTCTACAGGTCTAAACTACAGAGTCACTACAGGTCTAACTACAGAGTTACTACAGGCCTAAACTACAGAGTTACTACAGGTCTAAACTACAGGGTTACTACAGGTCTAACTATAGAGTTACTATTGTACTAAACTACAGAGTTACTACAGGTCTAAACTACAGAGTCACTACAGGTCTAACTACAGAGTTACTACAGGCCTAAACTACAGAGTTACTACAGGTCTAAACTACAGGGTTACTACAGGTCTAACTACAGAGTTACTACAGGTCTAAACTACAGAGTTACTACAGGTCTATGCTACAGAGTTACTACAGGTCTAAATGACATAGTTACTACAGAGTTACTACAGGTCTATGCTACAGAGTTACTAAAGGTCTAAACTACAGAGTGACTACAGGTCTAAACTACAGAGTTACTACAGGTCTAAACTACATAGTCACTACAGGTCTAAACTACTGAGTTACTACAGGTCTAAACTAAAGAGTTACTACAGGTCTGAACTACAGAGTTACTACAGGTCTAACTACAGAGTGACTACAGGTCTAAATGTCAGTGTTACTACAGGTCTAAGGTACAGAGTTACTACAGGTCTGAACTACAGAGTTACTACAGGTCTAAACTACAGAGTGACTACAGGTCTAAACTACAGAGTTACTACAGGTCTAAACTACAGAGTTACTACAGGTCTAAACTACAGAGTTACTACAGGTCTAAACTACAGGGTTACTACCGGTCTACACTACAGAGTTACTACAGGTCTAACTACAGAGATAGTACAGGTCTAAACTACAGAGTTACTACAGGTCTAAACTACAGAGTCAAATCAAATCAAATCAAATCAAATCAAATTTTATTTGTCACATTCACATGGTTAGCAGATGTTAATGCGAGTGTAGCGAAATGCTTGTGCTTCTAGTTCCGACAATGCAGTAATAACCAACAAGTAATCTAACTAACAATTCCAAAACTACTGTCTTGTACACAGTGTGAGGGGATAAAGAATATGTACATAAGGATATATGAATGAGTGATGGTACAGAGCAGCACAGTTCTAACTACAGAGTTACTACAGGCCTAAACTACAGAGTTACTACAGGCCTAAACTACAGAGTTACTATTGTACTAAACTACAGAGTTACTACAGGTCTAAACTACAGAGTCACTACAGGTCTAACTACAGAGTTACTACAGGCCTAAACTACAGAGTTACTATAGGTCTAAACTACAGGGTTACTACAGGTCTAACTACAGAGTTACTACAGGTCTAAACTACAGAGTTACTACAGGTCTATGCTACAGAGTTACTACAGGTCTAAATTACATAGTTACTACAGAGTTACTAAAGGTCTAAACTACAGAGTTACTACAGGTCTAAACTACATAGTCACAACAGGTCTAAACTACTGAGTTACTACAGGTATAAACTACAGAGTTACTACAGGTCTGACCTACAGAGTGACTACAGGTCTGAACTACAGAGTTACTACAAGTCTATGCTACAGAGTTACTACAGGTCTAAACTACAAAGTTACTACAGAGTTACTACAGGTCTAAACTACAGAGTTATTACAGGTCTATGCTACAGAGTTACTACAGGTCTAAAATACAGAGTCACTACAGGTCTAACTACAGAGTTATTACAGGTCCAAATTACAGAGTTACTCCAGAGTTACTACAAGTCTAAACTACAGAGTGACTACAAGTCTAAACTACAGAGTCACTACAGGTTTTACTACAGAGTCACTACAGGTCTAAATGTCAGTGTTACTACAAGTCTAAGGTACATAGTTACTACAGGTCTAACTACAGAGTTACTTCAACTCTAATCTACAGAGTGACTACAGGTCTAAACTACAGAGTTACTACAGGTCTGAACTACAGAGTTACTACAGGTCTAAACTACAGAGTCACTACAGGTCTAAACTACAGAGTTACTACAGAGTTACTACAGGTCTAAACTACAGAGTGACTACAGGTCTAAACTACAGAGTTACTACAGGTCTAACTACAGAGTTACTACAGAGTTACTACATGTCTATGATACAGAGTTTCTACAGGTCTGAACTACAGAGTTACTACAGGTCTAACTACAGGTCTAACTACAGAGTTACTACAGGTCTAACTACAGAGTTACTGCAGGTCTAAACTACAGAGTTACTACAGAGTCACTACAGGTCTAACTACAGAGTTACTACAGGTCTAAACTAGAGGTCTAACTACAGAGTTACTATAGAGTCACTACAGGTCTAACTACAGAGTCACTACAGGTCTAACTATAGAGTCACTAAAGGTCTAACTACAGAGTTACTACAGGTTTAACTACAGAGTTACTACAGGTCTAAACTACAGGTCTAACTACAGAGTTACTACAGAGTCACTACAGGTCTAACTACAGAGTCACTACAGATCTAACTATAGAGTCACTACAGGTCTAACTACAGAGTTACTACAGGTCTAACTACAGAGCTGCTACAGGTCTAAACTACAGGTCTAACTACAGAGTCACTACAGGTCTAACTATAGAGTCACTACAGGTCTAACTACAGAGTTACTACAGGTCTAAACTACAGGTCTAACTACAGAGTTACTACAGGTCTAACTACAGAGTTACAACAGAGTCACTACAGGTCTAACTACAGAGTTACTACAGGTCTAAACTACAGGTTTAACTACATAGTTACTACAGAGTCACTACAGGTCTAACTACAGAGTTACTACAAGTCTAACTACAGAGTTACTACAGGTCTAACTACAGAGTTACTACAGGTCTAAACTACAGGTCTAAACTACAGAGTTACTACAGGTCTAACTACAGAGTTACTACAGGTCTAACTACAGAGTTACTACAGGTCTAACTACAGAGTTACTACAGGTCTAACTACAGAGTTACTACAGAGTCACTACAGGTCTAACTACAGAGTTACTACAGGCCTAAACTACAGAGTTACTACAGGCCTAAACTACAGAGTTACTACTGTACTAAACTACAGAGTTACTACAGGTCTAAACTACAGAGTCACTACACGGTCTAACTACAGAGTTACTACAGGCCTAAACTACAGAGTTACTACAGGCCTAAACTACAGAGTTACTACAGGCCTAAACTACAGGGTTACTACAGGCCTAAACACAGAGTTACTACAGGTATAAACTACAGAGTCACTACAGGTCTAACTACAGAGTTACCACAGGCCTAAACTACAGAGTTACTACAGGCCTAAACTACAGAGTTACTATTGTACTAAACTACAGAGTTACTACAGGTCTAAACTACAGAGTCACTACAGGTCTAACTACAGAGTTACTACAGGCCTAAACTACAGAGTTACTACAGGTCTAAACTACAGGGTTACTACAGGTCTAACTACAGAGTTACTACAGGTCTAAACTACAGAGTTACTACAGGTCTATGCTACAGAGTTACTACAGGTCTAAATGACATAGTTACTACAGAGTTACTACAGGTCTCTGCTACAGAGTTACTAAAGGTCTAAACTACAGAGTGACTACAGGTCTAAACTACAGAGTTACTACAGGTCTAAACTACATAGTCACTACAGGTCTAAACTACTGAGTTACTACAGGTCTAAACTAAAGAGTTACTACAGGTCTGAACTACAGAGTTACTACAGGTCTAACTACAGAGTGACTACAGGTCTAAATGTCAGTGTTACTACAGGTCTAAGGTACAGAGTTACTACAGGTCTGAACTACAGAGTTACTACAGGTCTAAACTACAGAGTGACTACAGGTCTAAACTACAGAGTTACTACAGGTCTAAACTACAGAGTCACTACAGTTCTAACTACAGAGTTACTACAGGCCTAAACTACAGAGTTACTACAGGCCTAAACTACAGAGTTACTATTGTACTAAACTACAGAGTTACTACAGGTCTAAACTACAGAGTCACTACAGGTCTAACTACAGAGTTACTACAGGTCTAAACTACAGAGTTACTACAGGTCTAACTACAGAGTTACTACAGGTCTAACTACAGCGTTACTACAGAGTCACTACAGGTCTAACTACAGAGTTACTACAGGTCTAAGGTACAGAGTTACTACAGGCCTAAACTACAGAGTTACTACAGGTCTAAACTACAGAGTTACTACAGGTCTAAACTACAGAGTTACTACAGGTCTAACTACAGAGTTACTACAGGTCTAACTACAGCGTTACTACAGAGTCACTACAGGTCTAACTACAGAGTTACTACAGGTCTAACTACAGAGTTACTTCAGGTCTAAACTACAGGTCTAACTACAGAGTTACTATAGAGTCACTACAGGTCTAACTACAGAGTCACTACAGGTCTAACTATAGAGTCACTAAAGGTCTAACTACAGAGTTACTACAGGTTTAACTACAGAGTTACTACAGGTCTAAACTACAGGTCTAACTACAGAGTTACTACAGAGTCACTACAGGTCTAACTACAGAGTCACTACAGATCTAACTATAGAGTCACTACAGGTCTAACTACAGAGTTACTACAGGTCTAACTATAGAGCTGCTACAGGTCTAAACTACAGGTCTAACTACAGAGTCACTACAGGTCTAACTATAGAGTCACTACAGGTCTAACTACAGAGTTACTACAGGTCTAAACTACAGGTCTAACTACAGAGTTACTACAGGTCTAACTACAGAGTTACAACAGAGTCACTACAGGTCTAACTACAGAGTTACTACAGGTCTAAACTACAGGTCTAAACTACAGAGTTACTACAGGTCTAACTACAGAGTTACTACAGGTCTAACTACAGAGTTACTACAGGTCTAACTACAGAGTTACTACAGGTCTAACTACAGAGTTACTACAGAGTCACTACAGGTCTAACTACAGAGTTACTACAGGCCTAAACTACAGAGTTACTACAGGCCTAAACTACAGAGTTACTACTGTACTAAACTACAGAGTTTCTACAGGTCTAAACTACAGAGTCACTACAGGTCTAACTACAGAGTTACTACAGGCCTAAACTACAGAGTTACTACAGGTCTAAACTACAGGGTTACTACAGGTCTAACTATAGAGTTACTATTGTACTAAACTACAGAGTTACTACAGGTCTAAACTACAGAGTCACTACAGGTCTAACTACAGAGTTACTACAGGCCTAAACTACAGAGTTACTACAGGTCTAAACTACAGGGTTACTACAGGTCTAACTACAGAGTTACTACAGGTCTAAACTACAGAGTTACTACAGGTCTATGCTACAGAGTTACTACAGGTCTAAATGACATAGTTACTACAGAGTTACTACAGGTCTATGCTACAGAGTTACTACAGGTCTAAACTACAGAGTCAAATCAAATCAAATCAAATCAAATCAAATTTTATTTGTCACATTCACATGGTTAGCAGATGTTAATGCGAGTGTAGCGAAATGCTTGTGCTTCTAGTTCCGACAATGCAGTAATAACCAACAAGTAATCTAACTAACAATTCCAAAACTACTGTCTTGTACACAGTGTGAGGGGATAAAGAATATGTACATAAGGATATATGAATGAGTGATGGTACAGAGCAGCACAGTTCTAACTACAGAGTTACTACAGGCCTAAACTACAGAGTTACTACAGGCCTAAACTACAGAGTTACTATTGTACTAAACTACAGAGTTACTACAGGTCTAAACTACAGAGTCACTACAGGTCTAACTACAGAGTTACTACAGGCCTAAACTACAGAGTTACTATAGGTCTAAACTACAGGGTTACTACAGGTCTAACTACAGAGTTACTACAGGTCTAAACTACAGAGTTACTACAGGTCTATGCTACAGAGTTACTACAGGTCTAAATTACATAGTTACTACAGAGTTACTACAGGTCTAAACTACAGAGTTACTACAGGTCTAACTACAGAGTTACTACAGGTCTAACTACAGCGTTACTACAGAGTCACTACAGGTCTAACTACAGAGTTACTACAGGTCTAAGGTACAGAGTTACTACAGGCCTAAACTACAGAGTTACTACAGGTCTAAACTACAGAGTTACTACAGGTCTAAACTACAGAGTTACTACAGGTCTAACTACAGAGTTACTACAGGTCTAACTACAGCGTTACTACAGAGTCACTACAGGTCTAACTACAGAGTTACTACAGGTCTAACTACAGAGTTACTTCAGGTCTAAACTACAGGTCTAACTACAGAGTTACTATAGAGTCACTACAGGTCTAACTACAGAGTCACTACAGGTCTAACTATAGAGTCACTAAAGGTCTAACTACAGAGTTACTACAGGTTTAACTACAGAGTTACTACAGGTCTAAACTACAGGTCTAACTACAGAGTTACTACAGAGTCACTACAGGTCTAACTACAGAGTCACTACAGATCTAACTATAGAGTCACTACAGGTCTAACTACAGAGTTACTACAGGTCTAACTATAGAGCTGCTACAGGTCTAAACTACAGGTCTAACTACAGAGTCACTACAGGTCTAACTATAGAGTCACTACAGGTCTAACTACAGAGTTACTACAGGTCTAAACTACAGGTCTAACTACAGAGTTACTACAGGTCTAACTACAGAGTTACAACAGAGTCACTACAGGTCTAACTACAGAGTTACTACAGGTCTAAACTACAGGTCTAAACTACAGAGTTACTACAGGTCTAACTACAGAGTTACTACAGGTCTAACTACAGAGTTACTACAGGTCTAACTACAGAGTTACTACAGGTCTAACTACAGAGTTACTACAGAGTCACTACAGGTCTAACTACAGAGTTACTACAGGCCTAAACTACAGAGTTACTACAGGCCTAAACTACAGAGTTACTACTGTACTAAACTACAGAGTTTCTACAGGTCTAAACTACAGAGTCACTACAGGTCTAACTACAGAGTTACTACAGGCCTAAACTACAGAGTTACTACAGGTCTAAACTACAGGGTTACTACAGGTCTAACTATAGAGTTACTATTGTACTAAACTACAGAGTTACTACAGGTCTAAACTACAGAGTCACTACAGGTCTAACTACAGAGTTACTACAGGCCTAAACTACAGAGTTACTACAGGTCTAAACTACAGGGTTACTACAGGTCTAACTACAGAGTTACTACAGGTCTAAACTACAGAGTTACTACAGGTCTATGCTACAGAGTTACTACAGGTCTAAATGACATAGTTACTACAGAGTTACTACAGGTCTATGCTACAGAGTTACTACAGGTCTAAACTACAGAGTCAAATCAAATCAAATCAAATCAAATCAAATTTTATTTGTCACATTCACATGGTTAGCAGATGTTAATGCGAGTGTAGCGAAATGCTTGTGCTTCTAGTTCCGACAATGCAGTAATAACCAACAAGTAATCTAACTAACAATTCCAAAACTACTGTCTTGTACACAGTGTGAGGGGATAAAGAATATGTACATAAGGATATATGAATGAGTGATGGTACAGAGCAGCACAGTTCTAACTACAGAGTTACTACAGGCCTAAACTACAGAGTTACTACAGGCCTAAACTACAGAGTTACTATTGTACTAAACTACAGAGTTACTACAGGTCTAAACTACAGAGTCACTACAGGTCTAACTACAGAGTTACTACAGGCCTAAACTACAGAGTTACTATAGGTCTAAACTACAGGGTTACTACAGGTCTAACTACAGAGTTACTACAGGTCTAAACTACAGAGTTACTACAGGTCTATGCTACAGAGTTACTACAGGTCTAAATTACATAGTTACTACAGAGTTACTAAAGGTCTAAACTACAGAGTTACTACAGGTCTAAACTACATAGTCACAACAGGTCTAAACTACTGAGTTACTACAGGTATAAACTAAAGAGTTACTACAGGTCTGACCTACAGAGTGACTACAGGTCTGAACTACAGAGTTACTACAAGTCTATGCTACAGAGTTACTACAGGTCTAAACTACAAAGTTACTACAGAGTTACTACAGGTCTAAACTACAGAGTTATTACAGGTCTATGCTACAGAGTTACTACAGGTCTAAAATACAGAGTCACTACAGGTCTAACTACAGAGTTATTACAGGTCCAAATTACAGAGTTACTCCAGAGTTAATACAAGTCTAAACTACAGAGTGACTACAAGTCTAAACTACAGAGTCACTACAGGTTTTACTACAGAGTCACTACAGGTCTAAATGTCAGTGTTACTACAAGTCTAAGGTAGATAGTTACTACAGGTCTAACTACAGAGTTACTTCAACTCTAATCTACAGAGTGACTACAGGTCTAAACTACAGAGTTACTACAGGTCTGAACTACAGAGTTACTACAGGTCTAAACTACAGAGTCACTACAGGTCTAAACTACAGAGTTACTACAGAGTTACTACAGGTCTAAACTACAGAGTGACTACAGGTCTAAACTACCGCGTTACTACAGGTCTAACTACAGAGTTACTACAGAGTTACTACATGTCTATGATACAGAGTTACTACAGGTCTGAACTACAGAGTTACTACAGGTCTAACTACAGAGTTACTACAGAGTTACTACAGGTCTAACTACAGAGTTACTGCAGGTCTAAACTACAGAGTTACTACAGAGTCACTACAGGTCTAACTACAGAGTTACTACAGGTCTAAACTAGAGGTACTACAGGTCTAACTACAGAGTCACTACAGGTCTAACTACAGAGTTATTACAGGTCTAAACTACAGAGTTAATACAGGTCCAAATTACAGAGTTACTACAGGTCTGAACTACAGAGTTAGTACAGGTCTAAACTACATAGTTACTACAGGTCTAAACTACAGAGATGCTACAGGTCTAATTACAGAGTGACTACAGGTCTAAACTACAGAGTGACTACAGGTCTAAACTACAGAGTTACTACAGGTCTAAACTACATAGTCACTACAGGTCTAAACTACTGAGTTACTACAGGTCTAAACTAAAGAGTTACTACAGGTCTGAACTACAGAGTTACTACAGGTCTAACTACAGAGTGACTACAGGTCTAAATGTCAGTGTTACTACAGGTCTAAGGTACAGAGTTACTACAGGTCTGAACTACAGAGTTACTACAGGTCTAAACTACAGAGTGACTACAGGTCTAAACTACAGAGTTACTACAGGTCTAAACTACAGAGTTACTACAGGTCTAAACTACAGAGTTACTACAGGTCTAAACTACAGGGTTACTACCGGTCTACACTACAGAGTTACTACAGGTCTAAACTACAGAGTTACTACAGGTCTAACTACAGAGATAGTACAGGTCTAAACTACAGAGTTACTACAGGTCTAAACTACAGAGTCAAATCAAATCAAATCAAATCAAATCAAATTTTATTTGTCACATTCACATGGTTAGCAGATGTTAATGCGAGTGTAGCGAAATGCTTGTGCTTCTAGTTCCGACAATGCAGTAATAACCAACAAGTAATCTAACTAACAATTCCAAAACTACTGTCTTGTACACAGTGTGAGGGGATAAAGAATATGTACATAAGGATATATGAATGAGTGATGGTACAGAGCAGCACAGTTCTAACTACAGAGTTACTACAGGCCTAAACTACAGAGTTACTACAGGCCTAAACTACAGAGTTACTATTGTACTAAACTACAGAGTTACTACAGGTCTAAACTACAGAGTCACTACAGGTCTAACTACAGAGTTACTACAGGCCTAAACTACAGAGTTACTATAGGTCTAAACTACAGGGTTACTACAGGTCTAACTACAGAGTTACTACAGGTCTAAACTACAGAGTTACTACAGGTCTATGCTACAGAGTTACTACAGGTCTAAATTACATAGTTACTACAGAGTTACTAAAGGTCTAAACTACAGAGTTACTACAGGTCTAAACTACATAGTCACAACAGGTCTAAACTACTGAGTTACTACAGGTATAAACTAAAGAGTTACTACAGGTCTGACCTACAGAGTGACTACAGGTCTGAACTACAGAGTTACTACAAGTCTATGCTACAGAGTTACTACAGGTCTAAACTACAAAGTTACTACAGAGTTACTACAGGTCTAAACTACAGAGTTATTACAGGTCTATGCTACAGAGTTACTACAGGTCTAAAATACAGAGTCACTACAGGTCTAACTACAGAGTTATTACAGGTCCAAATTACAGAGTTACTCCAGAGTTACTACAAGTCTAAACTACAGAGTGACTACAAGTCTAAACTACAGAGTCACTACAGGTTTTACTACAGAGTCACTACAGGTCTAAATGTCAGTGTTACTACAAGTCTAAGGTACATAGTTACTACAGGTCTAACTACAGAGTTACTTCAACTCTAATCTACAGAGTGACTACAGGTCTAAACTACAGAGTTACTACAGGTCTGAACTACAGAGTTACTACAGGTCTAAACTACAGAGTCACTACAGGTCTAAACTACAGAGTTACTACAGAGTTACTACAGGTCTAAACTACAGAGTCACTACAGGTCTAACTACAGAGTTACTACAGGCCTAAACTACAGAGTTACTACAGGCCTAAACTACAGAGTTACTACAGGCCTAAACTACAGGTTTACTACAGGCCTAAACACAGAGTTACTACAGGTATAAACTACAGAGTCACTACAGGTCTAACTACAGAGTTACCACAGGCCTAAACTACAGAGTTACTACAGGCCTAAACTACAGAGTTACTATTGTACTAAACTACAGAGTTACTACAGGTCTAAACTACAGAGTCACTACAGGTCTAACTACAGAGTTACTACAGGCCTAAACTACAGAGTTACTACAGGTCTAAACTACAGGGTTACTACAGGTCTAACTACAGAGTTACTACAGGTCTAAACTACAGAGTTACTACAGGTCTATGCTACAGAGTTACTACAGGTCTAAATGACATAGTTACTACAGAGTTACTACAGGTCTCTGCTACAGAGTTACTAAAGGTCTAAACTACAGAGTGACTACAGGTCTAAACTACAGAGTTACTACAGGTCTAAACTACATAGTCACTACAGGTCTAAACTACTGAGTTACTACAGGTCTAAACTAAAGAGTTACTAAAGGTCTGAACTACAGAGTTACTACAGGTCTAACTACAGAGTGACTACAGGTCTAAATGTCAGTGTTACTACAGGTCGAAGGTACAGAGTTACTACAGGTCTGAACTACAGAGTTACTACAGGTCTAAACTACAGAGTGACTACAGGTCTAAACTACAGAGTTACTACAGGTCTAAACTACAGAGTCACTACAGGCCTTAACTACAGAGTTACTACAGGCCTAAACTACAGAGTTACTACAGGCCTAAACTACAGAGTTACTATTGTACTAAACTACAGAGTTACTACAGGTCTAAACTACAGAGTCACTACAGGTCTAACTACAGAGTTACTACAGGTCTAACTACAGAGTTACTATAGGTCTAAACTACAGGGTTACTACAGGTCTAACTACAGAGTTACTACAGGTCTAAACTACAGAGTTACTACAGGTCTATGCTACAGAGTTACTACAGGTCTAAATTACATAGTTACTACAGAGTTACTAAAGGTCTAAACTACAGAGTTACTACAGGTCTAAACTACATAGTCACAACAGGTCTAAACTACTGAGTTACTACAGGTATAAACTAAAGAGTTACTACAGGTCTGACCTACAGAGTGACTACAGGTCTGAACTACAGAGTTACTACAAGTCTATGCTACAGAGTTACTACAGGTCTAAACTACAAAGTTACTACAGAGTTACTACAGGTCTAAACTACAGAGTTATTACAGGTCTATGCTACAGAGTTACTACAGGTCTAAAATACAGAGTCACTACAGGTCTAACTACAGAGTTATTACAGGTCCAAATTACAGAGTTACTCCAGAGTTACTACAAGTCTAAACTACAGAGTGACTACAAGTCTAAACTACAGAGTCACTACAGGTTTTACTACAGAGTCACTACAGGTCTAAATGTCAGTGTTACTACAAGTCTAAGGTACATAGTTACTACAGGTCTAACTACAGAGTTACTTCAACTCTAATCTACAGAGTGACTACAGGTCTAAACTACAGAGTTACTACAGGTCTGAACTACAGAGTTACTACAGGTCTAAACTACAGAGTCACTACAGGTCTAAACTACAGAGTTACTACAGAGTTACTACAGGTCTAAACTACAGAGTCACTACAGGTCTAACTACAGAGTTACTACAGGCCTAAACTACAGAGTTACTACAGGCCTAAACTACAGAGTTACTACAGGCCTAAACTACAGGTTTACTACAGGCCTAAACACAGAGTTACTACAGGTATAAACTACAGAGTCACTACAGGTCTAACTACAGAGTTACCACAGGCCTAAACTACAGAGTTACTACAGGCCTAAACTACAGAGTTACTATTGTACTAAACTACAGAGTTACTACAGGTCTAAACTACAGAGTCACTACAGGTCTAACTACAGAGTTACTACAGGCCTAAACTACAGAGTTACTACAGGTCTAAACTACAGGGTTACTACAGGTCTAACTACAGAGTTACTACAGGTCTAAACTACAGAGTTACTACAGGTCTATGCTACAGAGTTACTACAGGTCTAAATGACATAGTTACTACAGAGTTACTACAGGTCTCTGCTACAGAGTTACTAAAGGTCTAAACTACAGAGTGACTACAGGTCTAAACTACAGAGTTACTACAGGTCTAAACTACATAGTCACTACAGGTCTAAACTACTGAGTTACTACAGGTCTAAACTAAAGAGTTACTAAAGGTCTGAACTACAGAGTTACTACAGGTCTAACTACAGAGTGACTACAGGTCTAAATGTCAGTGTTACTACAGGTCGAAGGTACAGAGTTACTACAGGTCTGAACTACAGAGTTACTACAGGTCTAAACTACAGAGTGACTACAGGTCTAAACTACAGAGTTACTACAGGTCTAAACTACAGAGTCACTACAGGCCTTAACTACAGAGTTACTACAGGCCTAAACTACAGAGTTACTACAGGCCTAAACTACAGAGTTACTATTGTACTAAACTACAGAGTTACTACAGGTCTAAACTACAGAGTCACTACAGGTCTAACTACAGAGTTACTACAGGTCTAACTACAGAGTTACTATAGGTCTAAACTACAGGGTTACTACAGGTCTAACTACAGAGTTACTACAGGTCTAAACTACAGAGTTACTACAGGTCTATGCTACAGAGTTACTACAGGTCTAAATTACATAGTTACTACAGAGTTACTAAAGGTCTAAACTACAGAGTGACTACAGGTCTAAACTACAGAGTTACTACAGGTCTAAACTAAAGAGTTACTACAGGTCTGACCTACAGAGTGACTACAGGTCTGAACTACAGAGTTACTACAAGTCTATGCTACAGAGTTACTACAGGTCTAAACTACAAAGTTACTACAGAGTTACTACAGGTCTAAACTACAGAGTTATTACAGGTCTATGCTACAGAGTTACTACAGGTCTAAAATACAGAGTCACTACAGGTCTAACTACAGAGTTATTACAGGTCCAAATTACAGAGTTACTCCAGAGTTAATACAAGTCTAAACTACAGAGTGACTACAAGTCTAAACTACAGAGTCAC
The DNA here is from genome assembly GCF_045791955.1 of Oncorhynchus clarkii lewisi. Classification (NCBI taxonomy): domain Eukaryota; kingdom Metazoa; phylum Chordata; class Actinopteri; order Salmoniformes; family Salmonidae; genus Oncorhynchus; species Oncorhynchus clarkii. The sequence goes on from NW_027258524.1 coordinate 41,450, forward strand.
TACAGGTTTTACTACAGAGTCACTACAGGTCTAAATGTCAGTGTTACTACAAGTCTAAGGTAGATAGTTACTACAGGTCTAACTACAGAGTTACTTCAACTCTAATCTACAGAGTGACTACAGGTCTAAACTACAGAGTTACTACAGGTCTGAACTACAGAGTTACTACAGGTCTAAACTACAGAGTCACTACAGGTCTAAACTACAGAGTTACTACAGAGTTACTACAGGTCTAAACTACAGAGTGACTACAGGTCTAAACTACCGCGTTACTACAGGTCTAACTACAGAGTTACTACAGAGTTACTACATGTCTATGATACAGAGTTACTACAGGTCTGAACTACAGAGTTACTACAGGTCTAACTACAGAGTTACTACAGAGTTACTACAGGTCTAACTACAGAGTTACTGCAGGTCTAAACTACAGAGTTACTACAGAGTCACTACAGGTCTAACTACAGAGTTACTACAGGTCTAAACTAGAGGTACTACAGGTCTAACTACAGAGTCACTACAGGTCTAACTACAGAGTTATTACAGGTCTAAACTACAGAGTTAATACAGGTCCAAATTACAGAGTTACTACAGGTCTGAACTACAGAGTTAGTACAGGTCTAAACTACATAGTTACTACAGGTCTAAACTACAGAGATGCTACAGGTCTAATTACAGAGTTGCTACAGGTCTAACTACAGAGTTACTACAGGTCTAACTACAGAGTTACTTCAAGTCTAAACTACAGAGTGCCTACAGGTCTGAACTACAGAGTTACTACAGGTCTGAACTACAGAGTTACTACAGGTCTGAACTACAGAGTCACTACAGGTTTAACTACAGAGTCACTACAGGTCTAAATGTCAGTGTTACTACAGGTCTAAGTTACAGAGTTACTACAGGTCTGAACTACAGAGTTACTACAGGTCTAAACTGCAGAGTTACTACAGGTCTAAACTACAGAGTCACTACAGGTCTAACTACAGAGCTACTACAGGTCTAAACTACAGAGTTACTACAGAGTTACTACAGGTCTAAACTACAGTTACTACAGGTATAAACTACAGAGTTACTACAGGTCTATGCTACAGAGTTACTACAGAGTTACTACAGGTCTAAACTACAGAGTCCCTACAGGTCTAACTACAGAGTTACTACAGGTCTAACTACAGAGTTACTACAGATCTAACAACAGAGTAACTTCAGAGTTACTACAGGTCTAACTACAGAGTTACTACAGGTCTAAACTACAGAGTTACTACAAGTCTATGCTACAGAGTTACTACAGGTCTAAAATACAGAGTCACTACAGGTCTAACTACAGAGTTATTACAGGTCCAAATTACAGAGTTACTCCAGAGTTAATACAAGTCTAAACTACAGAGTGACTACAAGTCTAAACTACAGAGTCACTACAGGTTTTACTACAGAGTCACTACAGGTCTAAATGTCAGTGTTACTACAAGTCTAAGGTAGATAGTTACTACAGGTCTAACTACAGAGTTACTTCAACTCTAATCTACAGAGTGACTACAGGTCTAAACTACAGAGTTACTACAGGTCTGAACTACAGAGTTACTACAGGTCTAAACTACAGAGTCACTACAGGTCTAAACTACAGAGTTACTACAGAGTTACTACAGGTCTAAACTACAGAGTGACTACAGGTCTAAACTACCGAGTTACTACAGGTCTAACTACAGAGTTACTACAGAGTTACTACATGTCTATGATACAGAGTTACTACAGGTCTGAACTACAGAGTTACTACAGGTCTAACTACAGAGTTACTACAGAGTTACTACAGGTCTAACTACAGAGTTACTGCAGGTCTAAACTACAGAGTTACTACAGAGTCACTACAGGTCTAACTACAGAGTTACTACAGGTCTAAACTAGAGGTACTACAGGTCTAACTACAGAGTCACTACAGGTCTAACTACAGAGTTATTACAGGTCTAAACTACAGAGTTAATACAGGTCCAAATTACAGAGTTACTACAGGTCTGAACTACAGAGTTAGTAAAGGTCTAAACTACATAGTTACTACAGGTCTAAACTACAGAGATGCTACAGGTCTAATTACAGAGTTGCTACAGGTCTAACTACAGAGTTACTACAGGTCTAACTACAGAGTTACTTCAAGTCTAAACTACAGAGTGCCTACAGGTCTGAACTACAGAGTTACTACAGGTCTGAACTACAGAGTTACTACAGGTCTGAACTACAGAGTCACTACAGGTTTAACTACAGAGTCACTACAGGTCTAAATGTCAGTGTTACTACAGGTCTAAGTTACAGAGTTACTACAGGTCTGAACTACAGAGTTACTACAGGTCTAAACTGCAGAGTTACTACAGGTCTAAACTACAGAGTCACTACAGGTCTAACTACAGAGTTACTACAGGTCTAAACTACAGAGTTACTACAGAGTTACTACAGGTCTAAACTACAGTTACTACAGGTATAAACTACAGAGTTACTACAGGTCTATGCTACAGAGTTACTACAGAGTTACTACAGGTCTAAACTACAGAGTCCCTACAGGTCTAACTACAGAGTTACTACAGGTCTAACTACAGAGTTACTACAGATCTAACAACAGAGTAACTTCAGAGTTACTACAGGTCTAACTACAGAGTTACTACAGGTCTAAACTACAGAGTTACTACAAGTCTATGCTACAGAGTTACTACAGGTCTAAACTACAAAGTTACTACAGAGTTACTACAGGTCTAAACTACAGAGTTACTACAGGTCTATGCTACAGAGTTACTACAGGTCTAAAATACAGAGTCATTACAGGTCCAAATTCCAGAGTTATTCCAGAGTTACTACAAGTCTAATCTACAGAGTGACTACAAGTCTAAACTACAGAGTCACTACAGGTTTAACTACAGAGTCACTACAGGTGTAAATGTCAGTGTTACTACAGGTCTAAGGTACAGAGTTACTACAGGTCTGAACTACAGAGTTACTACAGGTTTAAACTACAGAGTTACTACAGAGTCACTACAGGTCTAACTACAGAGTAACTGCAGGTCTAAACTACAGAGTTACTACAGGTCTAGCTACAGAGTAACTACAGGTCTAAACAAGAGTTACTACAGGTCTAACTACAGAGTTACTACAGGTCTAAACTACAGAGTGACTACAGGTCTAAACTACAGAGTTACTACAGGTCTAACTACAGAGTTACTACAGAGTTACTACAGGTCTATGCTACAGAGTTACTACAGGTCTGAACTACAGAGTTACTACAGGTCTAACTACAGAGTTACTACAGAGTTACTACAGGTCTAAACTAGAGGTACTATAGGTCTAACTACAGAGTCACTACAGGTCTAACTACAGAGTTATTACAGGTCTAAACTACAGAGTTAATACAGGTCCAAATTACAGAGTTACTACAGGTCTGAACTACAGAGTTACTACTGGTCTAAACTACATAGTTACTACAGGTCTAAACTACAGAGATGCTACAGGTCTAAACTACAGAGTTACTACAGGTCTAAACTACAGAGTCACTACAGTTCTAACTACAGAGTTACTACAGGCCTAAACTACAGAGTTACTACAGGCCTAAACTACAGAGTTACTATTGTACTAAACTACAGAGTTACTACAGGTCTAAACTACAGAGTCACTACAGGTCTAACTACAGAGTTACTACAGGCCTAAACTACAGAGTTACTATAGGTCTAAACTACAGGGTTACTACAGGTCTAACTACAGAGTTACTACAGGTCTAAACTACAGAGTTACTACAGGTCTATGCTACAGAGTTACTACAGGTCTAAATTACATAGTTACTACAGAGTTACTAAAGGTCTAAACTACAGAGTGACTACAGGTCTAAACTACAGAGTTACTACAGGTCTAAACTAAAGAGTTACTACAGGTCTGACCTACAGAGTGACTACAGGTCTGAACTACAGAGTTACTACAAGTCTATGCTACAGAGTTACTACAGGTCTAAACGACAAAGTTACTACAGAGTTATTACAGGTCTATGCTACAGAGTTACTACAGGTCTAAAATACAGAGTCACTACAGGTCTAACTACAGAGTTATTACAGGTCCAAATTACAGAGTTACTCCAGAGTTACTACAAGTCTAAACTACAGAGTGACTACAAGTCTAAACTACAGAGTCACTACAGGTTTTACTACAGAGTCACTACAGGTCTAAATGTCAGTGTTACTACAAGTCTAAGGTACATAGTTACTACAGGTCTAACTACAGAGTTACTTCAACTCTAATCTACAGAGTGACTACAGGTCTAAACTACAGAGTTACTACAGGTCTGAACTACAGAGTTACTACAGGTCTAAACTACAGAGTCTCTACAGGTCTAAACTACAGAGTTACTACAGAGTTACTACAGGTCTAAACTACAGAGTGACTACAGGTCTAAACTACAGAGTTACTACAGGTCTAACTACAGAGTTACTACAGAGTTACTACATGTCTATGATACAGAGTTACTACAGGTCTGAACTACAGAGTTAGTACAGGTCTAAACTACATAGTTACTACAGGTCTAAACTACAGAGATGCTACAGGTCTAATTACAGAGTTGCTACAGGTCTAACTACAGAGTTACTACAGGTCTAACTACAGAGTTACTTCAAGTCTAAACTACAGAGTGCCTACAGGTCTGAACTACAGAGTTACTACAGGTCTGAACTACAGAGTTACTACAGGTCTGAACTACAGAGTCACTACAGGTTTAACTACAGAGTCACTACAGGTCTAAATGTCAGTGTTACTACAGGTCTAAGTTACAGAGTTACTACAGGTCTGAACTACAGAGTTACTACAGGTCTAAACTGCAGAGTTACTACAGGTCTAAACTACAGAGTCACTACAGGTCTAACTACAGAGTTACTACAGGTCTAAACTACAGAGTTACTACAGGTCTAAACTACAGTTACTACAGGTATAAACTACAGAGTTACTACAGGTCTATGCTACAGAGTTACTACAGTTACTACAGGTCTAAACTACAGAGTCCCTACAGGTCTAACTACAGAGTTACTACAGGTCTAACTACAGAGTTACTACAGAGTTACTACAGATCTAACAACATAATAACTTCAGAGTTACTACAGGTCTAACTACAGAGTTACTACAGGTCTAAACTACAGAGTTACTACAAGTCTATGCTACAGAGTTACTACAGGTCTAAACTACAAAGTTACTACAGAGTTACTACAGGTCTAAACTACAGGGGTACTACAGGTCTAACTACAGAGTTACTACAGGTCTAAACTACAGAGTGACTACAGGTCTAAACCACAGAGTTACTACAGAGTTACTACAGGTCTAAACTACAGAGTGACTACAGGTCTAAACTACAGAGTTACTACAGGTCTAACTACAGAGTTACTACAGAGTTACTACAGGTCTATGCTACAGAGTTACTACAGGTCTGAACTACAGAGTTACTACAGGTCTAACTACAGAGTTACTACAGAGTTACTACAGGTCTAAACTAGAGGTACTATAGGTCTAACTACAGAGTCACTACAGGTCTAACTACAGAGTTATTACAGGTCTAAACTACAGAGTTAATACAGGTCCAAATTACAGAGTTACTACAGGTCTGAACTACAGAGTTACTACTGGTCTAAACTACATAGTTACTACAGGTCTAAACTACAGAGATGCTACAGGTCTAAACTACAGAGTTACTACAGGTCTAAACTACAGAGTCACTACAGTTCTAACTACATAGTTACTACAGGCCTAAACTACAGAGTTACTACAGGCCTAAACTACAGAGTTACTATTGTACTAAACTACAGAGTTACTACAGGTCTAAACTACAGAGTCACTACAGGTCTAACTACAGAGTTACTACAGGCCTAAACTACAGAGTTACTATAGGTCTAAACTACAGGGTTACTACAGGTCTAACTACAGAGTTACTACAGGTCTAAACTACAGAGTTACTACAGGTCTATGCTACAGAGTTACTACAGGTCTAAATTACATAGTTACTACAGAGTTACTAAAGGTCTAAACTACAGAGTGACTACAGGTCTAAACTACAGAGTTACTACAGGTCTAAACTAAAGAGTTACTACAGGTCTGACCTACAGAGTGACTACAGGTCTGAACTACAGAGTTACTACAAGTCTATGCTACAGAGTTACTACAGGTCTAAACTACAAAGTTACTACAGAGTTACTACAGGTCTAAACTACAGAGTTATTACAGGTCTATGCTACAGAGTTACTACAGGTCTAAAATACAGAGTCACTACAGGTCTAACTACAGAGTTATTACAGGTCCAAATTACAGAGTTACTCCAGAGTTACTACAAGTCTAAACTACAGAGTGACTACAAGTCTAAACTACAGAGTCACTACAGGTTTTACTACAGAGTCACTACAGGTCTAAATGTCAGTGTTACTACAGGTCTAAGGTACAGAGTTACTACAGGTCTGAACTACAGAGTTACTACAGGTTTAAACTACAGAGTTACTACAGGTCTAAACTACAGAGTTACTACAGAGTCACTACAGGTCTAACTACAGAGTAACTGCAGGTCTAAACTACAGAGTTACTACAGGTCTAAAGTACAGAGTTACTACAGAGTTACTACAGGTCTAGCTACAGAGTAACTACAGGTCTAAACAAGAGTTACTACAGGTCTAAATTACAAAGTTACTACAGGTCTAAACTACAGGGGTACTACAGGTCTAACTACAGAGTTACTACAGGTCTAAACCACAGAGTTACTACAGAGTTACTACAGGTCTAAACTACAGAGTGACTACAGGTCTAAACTACAGAGTTACTACAGGTCTAACTACAGAGTTACTACAGAGTTACTACAGGTCTATGCTACAGAGTTACTACAGGTCTGAACTACAGAGTTACTACAGGTCTAACTACAGAGTTACTACAGAGTTACTACAGGTCTAAACTAGAGGTACTATAGGTCTAACTACAGAGTCACTACAGGTCTAACTACAGAGTTATTACAGGTCTAAACTACAGAGTTAATACAGGTCCAAATTACAGAGTTACTACAGGTCTGAACTACAGAGTTACTACTGGTCTAAACTACATAGTTACTACAGGTCTAAACTACAGAGATGCTACAGGTCTAACTACAGAGTTGCTACAGGTCTAACTACAGAATTACTACAGGTCTAAACTACAGAGTTACTACAGAGTTACTACAGGTCTAAACTACAGTTACTACAGGTATAAACTACAGAGTTACTACAGGTCTATGCTACAGAGTTACTACAGAGTTACTACAGGTCTAAACTACAGAGTCCCTACAGGTCTAACTACAGAGTTACTACAGGTCTAACTACAGAGTTACTACAGAGTTACTACAGATCTAACAACAGAGTAACTTCAGAGTTACTACAGGTCTAACTACAGAGTTACTACAGGTCTAAACTACAGAGTTACTACAAGTCTATGCTACAGAGTTACTACAGGTCTAAACTACAAAGTTACTACAGAGTTACTACAGGTCTAAACTACAGGGGTACTACAGGTCTAACTACAGAGTTACTACAGGTCTAAACTACAGAGTGACTACAGGTCTAAACCACAGAGTTACTACAGAGTTACTACAGGTCTAAACTACAGAGTGACTACAGGTCTAAACTACAGAGTTACTACAGGTCTAACTACAGAGTTACTACAGAGTTACTACAGGTCTATGCTACAGAGTTACTACAGGTCTGAACTACAGAGTTACTACAGGTCTAACTACAGAGTTACTACAGAGTTACTACAGGTCTAAACTAGAGGTACTATAGGTCTAACTACAGAGTCACTACAGGTCTAACTACAGAGTTATTACAGGTCTAAACTACAGAGTTAATACAGGTCCAAATTACAGAGTTACTACAGGTCTGAACTACAGAGTTACTACTGGTCTAAACTACATAGTTACTACAGGTCTAAACTACAGAGATGCTACAGGTCTAAACTACAGAGTTACTACAGGTCTAAACTACAGAGTCACTACAGTTCTAACTACATAGTTACTACAGGCCTAAACTACAGAGTTACTACAGGCCTAAACTACAGAGTTACTATTGTACTAAACTACAGAGTTACTACAGGTCTAAACTACAGAGTCACTACAGGTCTAACTACAGAGTTACTACAGGCCTAAACTACAGAGTTACTATAGGTCTAAACTACAGGGTTACTACAGGTCTAACTACAGAGTTACTACAGGTCTAAACTACAGAGTTACTACAGGTCTATGCTACAGAGTTACTACAGGTCTAAATTACATAGTTACTACAGAGTTACTAAAGGTCTAAACTACAGAGTGACTACAGGTCTAAACTACAGAGTTACTACAGGTCTAAACTAAAGAGTTACTACAGGTCTGACCTACAGAGTGACTACAGGTCTGAACTACAGAGTTACTACAAGTCTATGCTACAGAGTTACTACAGGTCTAAACTACAAAGTTACTACAGAGTTACTACAGGTCTAAACTACAGAGTTATTACAGGTCTATGCTACAGAGTTACTACAGGTCTAAAATACAGAGTCACTACAGGTCTAACTACAGAGTTATTACAGGTCCAAATTACAGAGTTACTCCAGAGTTACTACAAGTCTAAACTACAGAGTGACTACAAGTCTAAACTACAGAGTCACTACAGGTTTTACTACAGAGTCACTACAGGTCTAAATGTCAGTGTTACTACAGGTCTAAGGTACAGAGTTACTACAGGTCTGAACTACAGAGTTACTACAGGTATAAACTACAGAGTTACTACAGGTCTAAACTACAGAGTTACTACAGAGTCACTACAGGTCTAACTACAGAGTAACTGCAGGTCTAAACTACAGAGTTACTACAGGTCTAAAGTACAGAGTTACTACAGAGTTACTACAGGTCTAGCTACAGAGTAACTACAGGTCTAAACAAGAGTTACTACAGGTCTAAATTACAAAGTTACTACAGGTCTAAACTACAGGGGTACTACAGGTCTAACTACAGAGTTACTACAGGTCTAAACCACAGAGTTACTACAGAGTTACTACAGGTCTAAACTACAGAGTGACTACAGGTCTAAACTACAGAGTTACTACAGGTCTAACTACAGAGTTACTACAGAGTTACTACAGGTCTATGCTACAGAGTTACTACAGGTCTGAACTACAGAGTTACTACAGGTCTAACTACAGAGTTACTACAGAGTTACTACAGGTCTAAACTAGAGGTACTATAGGTCTAACTACAGAGTCACTACAGGTCTAACTACAGAGTTATTACAGGTCTAAACTACAGAGTTAATACAGGTCCAAATTACAGAGTTACTACAGGTCTGAACTACAGAGTTACTACTGGTCTAAACTACATAGTTACTACAGGTCTAAACTACAGAGATGCTACAGGTCTAACTACAGAGTTGCTACAGGTCTAACTACAGAATTACTACAGGTCTAACTACAGAGTTACTTCAAGTCTAAACTACAGAGTGACTACAGGTCTAACTACAGAGTTACTACAGGTCTGAACTACAGAGTTACTACAGGTCTGAACTACAGAGTCACTACAGGTTTAACTACAGAGTCACTACAGGTCTAAATGTCAGTGTTACTACAGGTCTAAGGTACAGAGTTACTACAGGTCTGAACTACAGAGTTACTACAGGTCTAAACTGCAGAGTTACTACAGGTCTAAACTACAGAGTCACTACAGGTCTAACTACAGAGTTAGTACAGGTCTAAACTACAGAGTTACTACAGAGTTACTACAGGTCTAAACTACAGAGTTACTACAGAGTTACTACAGGTCTAAACTACAGAGTCCCTACAGGTCTAACTACAGAGTTATTACAGGTCTAAACTACATAGTTACTACAGGTCTGAACTACAGAGTTACTACAGGTCTGAACTACAGAGTTACTACAGGTCTAAACTACAGAGTCCCTACAGGTCTAACTACAGAGTTATTACAGGTCTAAACTACATAGTTACTACAGGTCTGAACTACAGAGTTACTACAGGTCTGAACTACAGAGTTACTACAGGTCTGAACTACAGAGTTACTACAGGTCTAAACTACATAGTTACTACAGGTCTAACTACAGAGTTACTACAGGTCTAACTACAGAGTTACTACAGGGGTAAACTACAGAGTTACTACAGGTCTAAACTACAGAGTGACTACATGTCTAAACTACAGAGTTACACAGGGTCTAAACTACTGAGTTACTACAGGTGTGAACTACAGAGTTACTACAGGTCTAACTACAGAGTTACTACAGAGTTACTACAGGTCTAACAACAGAGTAACTTCAGAGTTACTACAGGTCTAACCACAGAGTTACTGCAGGTCTAAACTACAGAGTTACTACAGAGTCACTACAGGTCTAACTACAGAGTTACTACAGGTCTAAACTACAGAGTTAATACCGGTCCAAATTACAGAGTTACTAAAGGTATGAACTACAGAGTTATTACAGGTCTAAACTACATAGTTACTACAGGTTCTAAACTACAGAGATGCTACAGGTCTAACTACAGACTTACTATAGGTCTAAACTACAGAGTCACTACAGATCTCACTACAGAGTTACTACAGGTCTAAATTAGAGGTATGGCAGGTCTAACTACAGAGTTACTACAGGTTTAACTACAGAGTTACAATAGGTCTAAACTACAGAGTCACTACAGGTCTAACTACAGAGTTACTACAGGTCTAAACTAGAGTTACTACAGGTCTAAACTACAGAGTTACTACAGGTCAAAACTACAGAGTTACTACAGGTCTAAACTACAGAGTCACTACAGGTCTAACTACTTAGTTACTACAGGTCTACACTACAGCGATACTACAGGTCTAACTACAGAGTTACTACAGGTCTAACAACAGAGTTACTACAGGTCTAAAATACAGAGTTACTACAGGTCTATGCTACAGAGTTACTACAGGTCTAAACTACAAAGTTACTACAGAGTTACTACAGGTCTAAACTACAGAGTTACTACAGGTCTATGATACAGAGTTTCTACAGGTCTAAACTACAGAGTTACTAAAGGTCTAAACGACAGAGTCACTACAGGTCTAAACTACAGAGTTACTACAGGTCTAAACTACAGAGATGCTACAGGTCTAACTACAGACTTACTATAGGTCTAAACTACAGAGTCACTACAGATCTCACTACAGAGTTACTACAGGTCTAACTACAGAGTTACTACAGAGTTACTACAGGTCTAAACTAGAGGTACTATAGGTCTAACTACAGAGTCACTACAGGTCTAACTACAGAGTTATTACAGGTCTAAACTACAGAGTTAATACAGGTCCAAATTACAGAGTTACTACAGGTCTGAACTACAGAGTTACTACTGGTCTAAACTACATAGTTACTACAGGTCTAAACTACAGAGATGCTACAGGTCTAACTACAGAGTTGCTACAGGTCTAACTACAGAATTACTACAGGTCTAACTACAGAGTTACTTCAAGTCTAAACTACAGAGTGACTACAGGTCTAACTACAGAGTTACTACAGGTCTGAACTACAGAGTTACTACAGGTCTGAACTACAGAGTCACTACAGGTTTAACTACAGAGTCACTACAGGTCTAAATGTCAGTGTTACTACAGGTCTAAGGTACAGAGTTACTACAGGTCTGAACTACAGAGTTACTACAGGTCTAAACTGCAGAGTTACTACAGGTCTAAACTACAGAGTCACTACAGGTCTAACTACAGAGTTAGTACAGGTCTAAACTACAGAGTTACTACAGAGTTACTACAGGTCTAAACTACAGAGTTACTACAGAGTTACTACAGGTCTAAACTACAGAGTCCCTACAGGTCTAACTACAGAGTTATTACAGGTCTAAACTACATAGTTACTACAGGTCTGAACTACAGAGTTACTACAGGTCTGAACTACAGAGTTACTACAGGTCTAAACTACAGAGTCCCTACAGGTCTAACTACAGAGTTATTACAGGTCTAAACTACATAGTTACTACAGGTCTGAACTACAGAGTTACTACAGGTCTGAACTACAGAGTTACTACAGGTCTGAACTACAGAGTTACTACAGGTCTAAACTACATAGTTACTACAGGTCTAACTACAGAGTTACTACAGGTCTAACTACAGAGTTACTACAGGGGTAAACTACAGAGTTACTACAGGTCTAAACTACAGAGTGACTACATGTCTAAACTACAGAGTTACACAGGGTCTAAACTACTGAGTTACTACAGATGTGAACTACAGAGTTACTACAGGTCTAACTACAGAGTTACTACAGAGTTACTACAGGTCTAACAACAGAGTAAATTCAGAGTTACTACAGGTCTAACCACAGAGTTACTGCAGGTCTAAACTACAGAGTTACTACAGAGTCACTACAGGTCTAACTACAGAGTTACTACAGGTCTAAACTACAGAGTTAATACCGGTCCAAATTACAGAGTTACTAAAGGTATGAACTACAGAGTTATTACAGGTCTAAACTACATAGTTACTACAGGTTCTAAACTACAGAGATGCTACAGGTCTAACTACAGACTTACTATAGGTCTAAACTACAGAGTCACTACAGATCTCACTACAGAGTTACTACAGGTCTAAATTAGAGGTATGGCAGGTCTAACTACAGAGTTACTACAGGTTTAACTACAGAGTTACAATAGGTCTAAACTACAGAGTCACTACAGGTCTAACTACAGAGTTACTACAGGTCTAAACTAGAGTTACTACAGGTCTAAACTACAGAGTTACTACAGGTCAAAACTACAGAGTTACTACAGGTCTAAACTACAGAGTCACTACAGGTCTAACTACTTAGTTACTACAGGTCTACACTACAGCGATACTACAGGTCTAACTACAGAGTTACTACAGGTCTAACAACAGAGTTACTACAGGTCTAAAATACAGAGTTACTACAGGTCTATGCTACAGAGTTACTACAGGTCTAAACTACAAAGTTACTACAGAGTTACTACAGGTCTAAACTACAGAGTTACTACAGGTCTATGATACAGAGTTTCTACAGGTCTAAACTACAGAGTTACTAAAGGTCTAAACGACAGAGTCACTACAGGTCTAAACTACAGAGTTACTACAGGTCTAAACTACAGAGATGCTACAGGTCTAACTACAGACTTACTATAGGTCTAAACTACAGAGTCACTACAGATCTCACTACAGAGTTACTACAGGTCTAAATTAGAGGTATGGCAGGTCTAACTACAGAGTTACTACAGGTTTAACTACAGAGTTACAATAGGTCTAAGCTACAGAGTCACTACAGGTCTAACTACAGAGTTACTACAGGTCTAAACTAGAGTTACTACAGGTCTAAACTACAGAGTTACTACAGGTCAAAACTACAGAGTTACTACAGGTCTAAACTACAGAGTCACTACAGGTCTAACTACTTAGTTACTACAGGTCTACACTACAGCGATACTACAGGTCTAACTACAGAGTTACTACAGGTCTAACAACAGAGTTACTACAAGTCTAAAATACAGAGTTACTACAGGTCTATGCTACAGAGTTACTACAGGTCTAAACTACAAAGTTACTACAGAGTTACTACAGGTCTAAACTACAGAGTTACTACAGGTCTATGATACAGAGTTTCTACAGGTCTAAACTACAGAGTTACTAAAGGTCTAAACGACAGAGTCACTACAGGTCTAAACTACAGAGTTACTACAGGTCTAACTACAGAGTTACTACACGTCTAAACTACAGAGTTACTACAGGTCTAAACTACAGAGTTACTACAGGTCTAAACTACAGAGTTACTACAGGTCTAACTACAGAGTTACTACAGAGTTACTACAGGTCAAACAACAGAGTTACTGCAGGTTTAACTACAAAGTTACTATAGATCTAAACTACAGAGTTAAACAGGTCTAACTACAGAGTTACTACAGGTCTAAACTACAGAGTCTCTACAGGTCTAACTACTTAGTTACTACAGGTCTACACTACAGAGATACTACAGGTCTAACTACAGAGTTACTACAGGTCTAACAGCAGAGTTACTACAGGTCTAAAATACAGAGTTACTACAGGTCTATGCTACAGAGTTACTACAGGTCTAAACTACAAAGTTACTACAGAGTTACTACAGGTCTAAAATACAGAGTTACTACAGGTCTATGATACAGAGTTTCTACAGGTCTAAACTACAGAGTTACTACAGGTCTAAAAGACAGAGTCACTACAGGTCTAAACTACAGAGTTACTACACGTCTAAACTACAGAGTTACTACACGTCTAAACTACAGAGTTACTACAGGTCTAAACTACAGAGTTACTACAGGTCTAACTACAGAGTTACTACAGAGTTACTACAGGTCAAACAACAGAGTTACTGCAGGTTTAACTACAAAGTTACTATAGATCTAAACTACAGAGTTACTATAGGTCTAAACTACAGAGTTATTACAGGTCTAAACTACATAGTTACACAGGTCTAAACTACAGAGTCACTACAGGTCTAACAACAGAGTTACTACAGGTCTAAACTAGAGTTACTACAGGTCTAACTACAGAGTTATTACAGGTCTAAACTATAGAGTTAATACAGGTCCAAATTACAGAGTTACTACAGGTCTAACAACAGAGTAACTACGGAGATAGTACAGGTCTAAACTACAGAGTTACTACAGGTCTAAACTACAGAGTTACTACAGGGTTAACTACAGAGTTAATACAGGTCTAACTACAGAGTTACTACAGGTCTAAACTAGAGTTACTACAGGTCTAAACTACAGAGTCACTACAGGTCTAACTACAGAGTTACTACAGGTCTAAACTACAGAGTTACTACCGGTCTACACTACAGAGTCACTACAGGTCTAACTACAGAGTTACTACAGGTCTAAACTACAGAGTTACTACAGGTCTATGCTACAGAGTTACTACAGGTCTAAACTACAGAGTTACTATAGAGTTACTACAGGTCTAAACTACTGAGTGACTACAGGTCTATGCTACAGAGTTACTACAGGTCTAACTACATAGTTATTACAGGTCTAAACTACAGAGTTAATACAGGTCCAAATTACAGAGTTACTACAGGTCTAATCTACAGCTCTAACTACAGAGTTACTACAGAGTCACTACAGGTCTATCTACAGAGTCACTACAGGTCTAACTACAGTCAATACAGGTCTAACTACAGAGTTACTACAGGTCTAACTACAGAGTTACTACAGGTCTAACTACAGAGTTACTACAGAGTTACTACAGGTCTATGCTACAGAGTTACTACAGGTCTGAACTACAGAGTTACTACAGGTCTAACTACAGAGTTACTACAGAGTTACTACAGGTCTAAACTAGAGGTACTATAGGTCTAACTACAGAGTCACTACAGGTCTAACTACAGAGTTATTACAGGTCTAAACTACAGAGTTAATACAGGTCCAAATTACAGAGTTACTACAGGTCTGAACTACAGAGTTACTACTGGTCTAAACTACATAGTTACTACAGGTCTAAACTACAGAGATGCTACAGGTCTAACTACAGAGTTGCTACAGGTCTAACTACAGAATTACTACAGGTCTAACTACAGAGTTACTTCAAGTCTAAACTACAGAGTGACTACAGGTCTAACTACAGAGTTACTACAGGTCTGAACTACAGAGTTACTACAGGTCTGAACTACAGAGTCACTACAGGTTTAACTACAGAGTCACTACAGGTCTAAATGTCAGTGTTACTACAGGTCTAAGGTACAGAGTTACTACAGGTCTGAACTACAGAGTTACTACAGGTCTAAACTGCAGAGTTACTACAGGTCTAAACTACAGAGTCACTACAGGTCTAACTACAGAGTTAGTACAGGTCTAAACTACAGAGTTACTACAGAGTTACTACAGGTCTAAACTACAGAGTTACTACAGAGTTACTACAGGTCTAAACTACAGAGTCCCTACAGGTCTAACTACAGAGTTATTACAGGTCTAAACTACATAGTTACTACAGGTCTGAACTACAGAGTTACTACAGGTCTGAACTACAGAGTTACTACAGGTCTGAACTACAGAGTTACTACAGGTCTAAACTACATAGTTACTACAGGTCTAACTACAGAGTTACTACAGGTCTAACTACAGAGTTACTACAGGGGTAAACTACAGAGTTACTACAGGTCTAAACTACAGAGTGACTACATGTCTAAACTACAGAGTTACACAAGGTCTAAACTACTGAGTTACTACAGGTGTGAACTACAGAGTTACTACAGGTCTAACTACAGAGTTACTACAGAGTTACTACAGGTCTAACAACAGAGTAACTTCAGAGTTACTACAGGTCTAACTACAGAGTTACTGCAGGTCTAAACTACAGAGTTACTACAGAGTCACTACAGGTCTAACTACAGAGTTACTACAGGTCTAAACTACAGAGTTAATACCGGTCCAAATTACAGAGTTACTAAAGGTATGAACTACAGAGTTATTACAGGTCTAAACTACATAGTTACTACAGGTTCTAAACTACAGAGATGCTACAGGTCTAACTACAGACTTACTATAGGTCTAAACTACAGAGTCACTACAGATCTCACTACAGAGTTACTACAGGTCTAAATTAGAGTTATGGCAGGTCTAACTACAGAGTTACTACAGGTTTAACTACAGAGTTACAATAGGTCTAAACTACAGAGTCACTACAGGTCTAACTACAGAGTTACTACAGGTCTAAACTAGAGTTACTACAGGTCTAAACTACAGAGTTACTACAGGTCAAAACTACAGAGTTACTACAGGTCTAAACTACAGAGTCACTACAGGTCTAACTACTTAGTTACTACAGGTCTACACTACAGCGATACTACAGGTCTAACTACAGAGTTACTACAGGTCCAACAACAGAGTTACTACAGGTCTAAAATACAGAGTTACTACAGGTCTATGCTACAGAGTTACTACAGGTCTAAACTACAAAGTTACTATAGAGTTACTACAGGTCTAAACTACAGAGTTACTACAGGTCTATGATACAGAGTTTCTACAGGTCTAAACTACAGAGTTACTAAAGGTCTAAACGACAGAGTCACTACAGGTCTAAACTACAGAGTTACTACAGGTCTAAACTACAGAGATGCTACAGGTCTAACTACAGACTTACTATAGGTCTAAACTACAGAGTCACTACAGATCTCACTACAGAGTTACTACAGGTCTAAATTAGAGGTATGGCAGGTCTAACTACAGAGTTACTACAGGTTTAACTACAGAGTTACAATAGGTCTAAACTACAGAGTTACTACAGGTTTAACTACAGAGTTACTACAGGTCTAAACTACAGAGTTACTACCGGTCTACACTACAGAGTCACTACAGGTCTAACTACAGAGTTACTACAGGTCTAAACTACAGAGTTACTACAGGTCTATGCTACAGAGTTACTACAGGTCTAAACTACAGAGTTACTATAGAGTTACTACAGGTCTAAACTACTGAGTGACTACAGGTCTATGCTACAGAGTTACTACATGTCCAAACTACAGAGTTACTACAGGTCTAACTACATAGTTATTACAGGTCTAAACTACAGAGTTAATACAGGTCCAAATTACAGAGTTACTACAGGTCTAATCTACAGCTCTAACTACAGAGTTACTACAGAGTCACTACAGGTCTATCTACAGAGTCACTACAGGTCTAACTACAGTCAATACAGGTCTAACTACAGAGTTACTACAGGTCTAACTACAGAGTTACTACAGGTCTAACTACAGAGTTACTACAGAGTTACTACAGGTCTATGCTACAGAGTTACTACAGGTCTGAACTACAGAGTTACTACAGGTCTAACTACAGAGTTACTACAGAGTTACTACAGGTCTAAACTAGAGGTACTATAGGTCTAACTACAGAGTCACTACAGGTCTAACTACAGAGTTATTACAGGTCTAAACTACAGAGTTAATACAGGTCCAAATTACAGAGTTACTACAGGTCTGAACTACAGAGTTACTACTGGTCTAAACTACATAGTTACTACAGGTCTAAACTACAGAGATGCTACAGGTCTAACTACAGAGTTGCTACAGGTCTAACTACAGAAATACTACAGGTCTAACTACAGAGTTACTTCAAGTCTAAACTACAGAGTGACTACAGGTCTAACTACAGAGTTACTACAGGTCTGAACTACAGAGTTACTACAGGTCTGAACTACAGAGTCACTACAGGTTTAACTACAGAGTCACTACAGGTCTAAATGTCAGTGTTACTACAGGTCTAAGGTACAGAGTTACTACAGGTCTGAACTACAGAGTTACTACAGGTCTAAACTGCAGAGTTACTACAGGTCTAAACTACAGAGTCACTACAGGTCTAACTACAGAGTTAGTACAGGTCTAAACTACACAGTTACTACAGAGTTACTACAGGTCTAAACTACAGAGTTACTACAGAGTTACTACAGAGTCCCTACAGGTCTAACTACAGAGTTATTACAGGTCTAAACTACATAGTTACTACAGGTCTGAACTACAGAGTTACTACAGGTCTGAACTACAGAGTTACTACAGGTCTGAACTACAGAGTTACTACAGGTCTAAACTACATAGTTACTACAGGTCTAACTACAGAGTTACTACAGGTCTAACTACAGAGTTACTACAGGGGTAAACTACAGAGTTACTACAGGTCTAAAGTACAGAGTGACTACATGTCTAAACTACAGAGTTACACAAGGTCTAAACTACTGAGTTACTACAGGTGTGAACTACAGAGTTACTACAGGTCTAACTACAGAGTTACTACAGAGTTACTACAGGTCTAACAACAGAGTAACTTCAGAGTTACTACAGGTCTAAACTACAGAGTTACTGCAGGTCTAAACTACAGAGTTACTACAGAGTCACTACAGGTCTAACTACAGAGTTACTACAGGTCTAAACTACAGAGTTAATACCGGTCCAAATTACAGAGTTACTAAAGGTATGAACTACAGAGTTATTACAGGTCTAAACTACATAGTTACTACAGGTTCTAAACTACAGAGATGCTACAGGTCTAACTACAGACTTACTATAGGTCTAAACTACAGAGTCACTACAGATCTCACTACAGAGTTACTACAGGTCTAAATTAGAGGTATGGCAGGTCTAACTACAGAGTTACTACAGGTTTAACTACAGAGTTACAATAGGTCTAAACTACAGAGTCACTACAGGTCTAACTACAGAGTTACTACAGGTCTAAACTAGAGTTACTACAGGTCTAAACTACAGAGTTACTACAGGTCAAAACTACAGAGTTACTACAGGTCTAAACTACAGAGTCACTACAGGTCTAACTACTTAGTTACTACAGGTCTACACTACAGCGATACTACAGGTCTAACTACAGAGTTACTACAGGTCTAACAACAGAGTTACTACAGGTCTAAAATACAGAGTTACTACAGGTCTATGCTACAGAGTTACTACAGGTCTAAACTACAAAGTTACTACAGAGTTACTACAGGTCTAAACTACAGAGTTACTACAGGTCTATGATACAGAGTTTCTACAGGTCTAAACTACAGAGTTACTAAAGGTCTAAACGACAGAGTCACTACAGGTCTAAACTACAGAGTTACTACAGGTCTAACTACAGAGTTACTACACGTCTAAACTACAGAGTTACTACAGGTCTAAACTACAGAGTTACTACAGGTCTAAACTACAGAGTTACTACAGGTCTAACTACAGAGTTACTACAGAGTTACTACAGGTCAAACAACAGAGTTACTGCAGGTTTAACTACAAAGTTACTATAGATCTAAACTACAGAGTTAAACAGGTCTAACTACAGAGTTACTACAGGTCTAAACTACAGAGTCTCTACAGGTCTAACTACTTAGTTACTACAGGTCTACACTACAGAGATACTACAGGTCTAACTACAGAGTTACTACAGGTCTAACAGCAGAGTTACTACAGGTCTAAAATACAGAGTTACTACAGGTCTAACTACAGAGTTACTACAGGTCTAAACTAGAGTTACTACAGGTCTAAACTACAGAGTTACTACAGGTCAAAACTACAGAGTTACTACAGGTCTAAACTACAGAGTCACTACAGGTCTAACTACTTAGTTACTACAGGTCTACACTACAGCGATACTACAGGTCTAACTACAGAGTTACTACAGGTCTAACAACAGAGTTACTACAGGTCTAAAATACAGAGTTACTACAGGTCTATGCTACAGAGTTACTACAGGTCTAAACTACAAAGTTACTACAGAGTTACTACAGGTCTAAACTACAGAGTTACTACAGGTCTATGATACAGAGTTTCTACAGGTCTAAACTACAGAGTTACTAAAGGTCTAAACGACAGAGTCACTACAGGTCTAAACTACAGAGTTACTACAGGTCTAACTACAGAGTTACTACACGTCTAAACTACAGAGTTACTACAGGTCTAAACTACAGAGTTACTACAGGTCTAAACTACAGAGTTACTACAGGTCTAACTACAGAGTTACTACAGAGTTACTACAGGTCAAACAACAGAGTTACTGCAGGTTTAACTACAAAGTTACTATAGATCTAAACTACAGAGTTAAACAGGTCTAACTACAGAGTTACTACAGGTCTAACTACAGAGTTACTACAGGTCTAACAGCAGAGTTACTACAGGTCTAAAATACAGAGTTACTACAGGTCTATGCTACAGAGTTACTACAGGTCTAAACTACAAAGTTACTACAGAGTTACTACAGGTCTAAAATACAGAGTTACTACAGGTCTATGATACAGAGTTTCTACAGGTCTAAACTACAGAGTTACTACAGGTCTAAACGACAGAGTCACTACACGTCTAAACTACAGAGTCACTACACGTCTAAACTACAGAGTTACTACACGTCTAAACTACAGAGTTACTACACGTCTAAACTACAGAGTTACTACAGGTCTAACTACAGAGTTACTACAGAGTTACTACAGGTCAAACAACAGAGTTACTGCAGGTTTAACTACAAAGTTACTATAGATCTAAACTACAGAGTTACTATAGGTCTAAACTACAGAGTTATTACAGGTCTAAACTACATAGTTACACAGGTCTAAACTACAGAGTCACTACAGGTCTAACAACAGAGTTACTACAGGTCTAAACTAGAGTTACTACAGGTCTAACTACAGAGTTATTACAGGTCTAAACTATAGAGTTAATACAGGTCCAAATTACAGAGTTACTACAGGTCTAACAACAGAGTAACTACAGAGATAGTACAGGTCTAAACTACAGAGTTACTACAGGTCTAAACTACAGAGTTACTACAGGGTTAACTACAGAGTTAATACAGGTCTAAACTACAGAGTTACTACAGGTCTAAACTACAGAGTCACTACAGGTCTAACTACAGAGTTACTACAGGTCTAACTACAGAGTTACTACAGGTCTAAACTAGAGTTACTACAGGTCTAAACTACAGAGTCACTACAGGTCTAACTACAGAGTTACTACAGGTCTAAACTACAGAGTTACTATAGAGTTACTACAGGTCTAAACTACTGAGTGACTACAGGTCTATGCTACAGAGTTACTACATGTCAAAACTACAGAGTTACTACAGGTCTAACTACATATTTATTACAGGTCTAAACTACAGAGTTAATACAGGTCCAAATTACAGAGTTACTACAGGTCTAATCTACAGCTCTAACTACAGAGTTACTACAGAGTCACTACAGGTCTATCTACAGAGTCACTACAGGTCTAACTACAGTCAATACAGGTCTAACTACAGAGTTACTACAGGTCTAACTACAGAGTTACTACAGGTCTAAACTACAGAGTTACTACAGGTCTAACTACAGAGTTACTACAGAGTCACTACACGTCTAACTACGAGTTACTACAGGTCTAACAACAGGGTTACTACAGGTCTAACTACAGAGTTACTGCAGGCCTTAACTACAGAGTTATTAAAGGTCTAACTACAGAGTTACTACAGGTCCAACTACAGGGTTACTACAGATTCACTACAGGTCTAACTACAGAGTTACTACAGGTCGAACAACACAGTTACTACAGGTCTAAACTACAGGTCTAAACTACAGAGTTACTACAGGTCTAACAACAGGGTTACTACAGGTCTAACTACAGAGTTACTACAGGTCTAACTACAGAGTTACTACAGGGTTAACTACAGAGTTACTATAGGTTTAAACAACAGAGTTACTATTGTACTAAACTACAAAGTTACTACAGGTCTATACTACAGAGTTACTACAGGTCTAACTACAGAGTTACTACAGGTCTAAACTACAGAGTTACTATAGAGTTACTACAGGTCTAAACTACAGAGTGACTACAGGTCTAACTACAGAGTTACTACAGGTCTAAACTACAGAGTTACTACAGGTCTAACTACAGAGTTACTACAGGTTTAACTACAGAGTTACTACAGGTCTAAACTACAGAGTTACTACAGATCTAACTACAGAGTTACTACAGAGTTACTACAGGCCTAAACTACAGAGTTACTATTAGTCTAAACTACAGAGTTACTACAGGTCTAACTACAGAGTTACTACAGGTTTAACTACAGAGTTACTAGAGGTCTAAACTACAGAGTTACTACAGGTCTAAACTACAGAGTTACTACAGAGTTACTACAGGTCTAAACTACAGAGTTACTACAGAATTAGTATAGGTCTAAACTACAGAGTTGTTAGCCCTGTGGACCAACACATCCCTGTAGACCAAGACAGTCCTGTAGACTAACACAGCCTTGTATATTAACACAGCCCTTTAGACCAACACATTCTTGACGACCAGCACAGCCCTGTAGACCAACATATCCCTGTAGACTAACACAGCCCTGTAGACCAACACAGCCCTGTCGACCAACACAGCCCTGTAGATTAACACAGCCCTGTAGACTAACACAGCCCTGTAGACCAACACAGCCCTGTAGACCAACACAGCCCTGTAGACCAACACAGCCCTGTAGATTAACACAGCCCTGTAGACCAACACAGCCCTGTAGACCAACACAGCCCTGTAGACCAACACAGCCCTGTCGACCAACACAGCCCTGTAGACTAACACAGCCCTGTAGACCAACACAGCCCTGTCGACCAACACAGCCCTGTCGACCAACACAGCCCTGTAGATTAACACAGCCCTGTAGACTAACACAGCCCTGTAGACCAACACAGCCCTGTAGACCAACACAGCCCTGTAGATTAACACAGCCCTGTAGACCAACACAGCCCTGTAGACCAACACAGCCCTGTAGACCAACACAGCCCTGTAGACCAACACAGCCCTGTAGACTAGTAGTTGGAGGTAAGCCAGTGGGAAAGCAACAGTAACACACTACTGAATCTCAATCTGCAGCTCATTACCATCTCTATAGGACCAGGCTCACACTCTGCATGCTAATTTTCATTACTTTAAAGGCTCTGACAGCCCATCTTTGTGAACATGACAAGGACACTGATTCATTTGTTGAGTTTGAAGTTTATACATTTGTTCTCAGGCTTAACGTGAAGACAGACATTTTTATATTGTTCGCTCTATCTGTCATTCATCTGAAAAATGTAATCACCAATGTTCATAGGGTACACCAAGACACTTCAGATACCGTCTATCTACGGTGCACAGGAATTCTATCTATCTATCTATCTATCTATCTATCTATCTATCTATCTATCTATCTATCTATCTATCTATCTATCTATCTATCTATCTATCTATCTATCTATCTATCTATCTAATTCAATTCAAGGGGCTTTATTGGCATGGGAAACATGCGTTAACATTGCCAAAGCAAGTGAGGTAGATAATATACAAAAATGAAATAAACAAGAATTAACAGTAAACATTACACATACAGAAGTTTCAAAACAATAAAGACATTACAAATGTCATATTATATATACACTGCTCAAAAAAATAAAGGGAACACTAAAATAACACATCCTAGATCTGAATGAATGAAATATTCTTATTAAATACTTTTTTCTTTACATAGTTGAATATGCTGACAACAAAATCACACAAAAATGATCAATGGAAATCAAATTTATCAACCCATGGAGGTCTGGATTTGGAGTCACACTCAAAATTAAAGTGGAAAACCACACTACAGGCTGTGTGTGGCCTCCACGTGCCTGTATGACCTCCCTACAACGCCTGGGCATGCTCCTGATGAGGTGGCGGATGGTCTCCTGAGGGATCTCCTCCCAGACCTGGACTAATGCATCCGCCAACTCCTGGACAGTCTGTGGTGCAACGTGGCATTGGTGGATGGAGCGAGACATGATGTCCCAGATGTGCTCAATTGGATTCAGGTCTGGGGAACGGGCGGACCAGTCCATAGCATCAATGCCTTCCTCTTGCAGGAACTGCTGACACACTCCAGCCACATGAGGTCTAGCATTGTCTTGGATTAGGAGGAACCCAGGGCCAACCGCACCAGCGTATGGTCTCACAAGGGGTCTGAGGATCTCATCTCGGTACCTAATGGCAGCCAGGCTACCTCTGGCGAGCACTTGGAGGGCTGTGCGGCCACCAAAAGAAATGCCACCCCACACCATGACTGACCCACCGCCAAACCGGTCATGCTGGAGGATGTTGCAGGCAGCAGAACGTTCTCCACGGCGTCTCCAGACTGTCACGTCTGTCACATGTGCTCAGTGTGAACCTGCTTTCATCTGTGAAGAGCACAGGGCGCCAGTGGCGAATTTGCCAATCTTGGTGTTCTCTGGCAAATGCCAAACGTTCTGCACGGTGTTGGGCTGTAAGCACAAGCCCACCTGTGGATGTCGGGCCCTCATACCACCCTCATGGAGTCTGTTTCTGACCAATTGAGCAGACACATGCACATTTGTGGCCTGCTGGAGGTCATTTTGCAGGGCTCTGGCAGTGCTCCTCCTGCTCCTCCTTGCACAAAGGCGGAGGTAGCGGTCCTGCTGCTGAGTTGTTGCCCTCCTACTGCCTCCTCCACGTCTCCTGATGTACTGGCCTGTCTCCTGGTAGCGCCTCCATGCTCTGGACACTACGCTGACAGACACAGCAAACCTTCTTGCCACATCTCGCATTGATGTGCCATCCTGGATGAGCTGCACTACCTGAGCCACTTGTGTGGGTTGTAGACTCCGTCTCATGCTACCACTAGAGTGAAAGCACCGCCAGCATTCAAAAGTGACCAAAACATCAGCCAGGAAGCATAGGAACTGAGAAGTGGTCTGTGGTCCCCACCTGCAGAACCACTCTTTTATTGGGGGTGTCTTGCTAAATGCCTATAATTTCCACCTGTTGTCTATTTCATTTGCACAACAGCATGTGAAATGTATTGTCAATCAGTGTTGCTTCCTAAGTGGACAGTTTGATTTCACAGAAGTGTGATTGACTTGGAGTTACATTGTGTTGTTTAAGCGTTCCCTTTATTTTTTTGAGCAGTGACTATTTACCTATCTATCTACAGTACCTATATCTAGAGTATCTATCCATCCGTCTATCTCATGCATGTTGATTTTGTCCATCCACACCAGACTCGAACATGACACGCAGGTTGAAGAGAAAGGCAGTTCCAGAGGGTTGTTTTCAGAACAGGCTGAACAGGGGTCCAAGGTTGAAGAGAGGCTACATTCGGGACAGTTCCAGAGTCCACTTTAAACAATGCCAGTTTTATATGTTTACACACCCTACATTATTCTTCTTATATGTGTATATACTGTACTCGATACCATCTACTGCATCTTGCCTATGCTGCTCTGTACCATCACTCATTCATATATTTTTATGTACATATTCTTCATCCCTTTACACTTGTGTGTATAAGGTAGTTGTTGTGAAATTGTTAGGTTAGATTACTCGTTGGTTATTACTGCATTGTCGGAACTAGAAGCACAAGCATTTCGCCACACTCGCATTAACATCTGCTAACCATGTGTATGTGACAAATAAAATTTGATTTGATTTTGAACCAACTGTGAACCAACTATAATAATTTTGGGTCAGATCAAAACACACATGAAACATTCCTGGACATGTATCTAGCTACCTGTTGCTCTCCTTTGCTAGCAACATTGTCTTTCAAGCATCCACGTGGGTGTGTATCTTCCTGATATCTGATAAGGAGGGGACTTGCAGTGCATGTAGCGTCTCTAATAAAACGCTTGTTAACCCTAACCCTTGGCTATGCAGACGCTTGTTAGCCCTAACCATAACCCTTGACTATACAGATGCTTGTTAACCCTAACCCTAAACCTAGGTTATGCAGACACTTGTTAACGCTAACCTTTGGCTATGAAGACGCTTGTTAACGTTAACACTAACACTTGGCTATGCAGACGCTTGTTAACCCTAACCCTAGGCAATGCCGACACTTGTTCATTTGTGTAAGCGGTGTAGGTGAAATTATTGAATAACATGTATGTGTACATTTATTTTGCAAAACTTGCGCACGCAGGGTGGCCGGTGAGGTTTGCATGTAACCCTTCACAGAACCTTACCCAGCCCCCTGTAACCCTAACCCAGGCCTCTCAGAGGTACTTAGAGGAACTGAACCCTAAACCTCCAGAGGCCTCTCAGAGGGACTTCAGTCTGTACAGCTGAATGATCATTCAGACTGAACAATGAGGAAGGAATGACAGGCATGTGTTTGTAACAATGAGAAAGGAATGACGGATATGTGTTTGTAATTGTAGGCAGATTATTCAGGGAAGCTGAGTTGTTAGCTGCTTTTCCACCACCCAGATCCCTGGTTTCAGTAACACTGTACTGTACTGTATTGTTCTTAACTCACTGAAACATTAGTACACAACCCTGGTTTAGCTAGTATTTAATGTCAAGACTAACAACAACAACAAATCAAATCAAATCAAATCAAATCAAATCAAATTTTATTTGTCACATACACATGGTTAGCAGATGTTAATGCGAGTGTAGCGAAATGCTTGTGCTTCTAGTTCCGACAATGCAGTAATAACAAGTAATCTAACTAACAATTCCAAAACTACTGTCTTGTACACAGTGTAAGGGGATAAAGAATATGCACATAAGGATATATGAATGAGTGATGGTACAGAGCAGCATAGGCAAGATACAGTAGATGGTATCGAGTACAGCATGTACAAATGAGATGAGTATGTAAACAAAGTGGCATAGTTTAAAGTGGCTAGTGATACAGTCGATGATATATACGTATGCATATGAGATGAATAATGTAGGGTAAGTAACATTATATAAGGTAGCATTGTTTAAAGTGGCTAGTGATATATTTACATCATTTCCCATCAATTCCCATTATTAAAGTGGCTGGAGTTGAGTCAGTGTCAGTGTGTTGGCAGCAGCCACTCAGTGTTAGTGGTGGCTGTTTAACAGTCTGATGGCCTTGAGATAGAAGCTGTTTTTCAGTCTCTCGGTCCCAGCTTTGATGCACCTGTACTGACCTCGCCTTCTGGATGATAGCGGGGTGAACAGGCAGTGGCTCGGGTGGTTGATGTCCTTGATGATCTTTATGGCCTTCCTGTGACATCGGGTGGTGTAGGTGTCCTGGAGGGCAGGTAGTTTGCCCCCGGTGATGCGTTGTGCAGACCTCACTACCCTCTGGAGAGCCTTACGGTTGAGGGCGGTGCAGTTGCCATACCAGGCGGTGATACAGCCCGCCAGCATGCTCTCGATTGTGCATCTGTAGAAGTTAGTGAGTGCTTTTGGTGACAAGCCGAATTTCTTCAGCCTCCTGAGGTTGAAGAGGCGCTGCTGCGCCTTCTTCACGATGCTGTCTGTGTGAGTGGACCAATTCAGTTTGTCTGTGATGTGTATGCCGAGGAACTTAAAACTTGCTACCCTCTCCACTACTGTTCCATCGATGTGGATAGGGGGG